>NC_143398.1:219650288-219802522 GCF_052110815.1 Crocodylus siamensis | reverse complement strand
TCCAGCACTGGGCGCCGCACTTCAAGAGGGATGTGGCCAGCCTGGAGAGGGTTCAGAGGAGGGCCACCAGCTTGGTGAGAGGGCAGCAGGACAGGCCCTATGAGGAGAGACTGGGGGACCTGAACCTGTTCAGCCTCAGCAAGAGGAGGCTGAGGGGGGACCTGGTGGCTGCCTACAGACTCATCAGGGGAGATCAACAGCAAACAGGAAGAGCCCTATTCTCCCCAGCACCACCTGGGGTGATAAGGAACAACAGTAATAAGCTGATGGAGAATAGGTTTAGGTTAGAGAGCAGAAGGTAATATTTTACAGTTAGGGTGGCCAGAATCTGGAACCATCTTCCCAGGGAAGTGGTCCTCGCCCCTACCTTGGGCAAATTCAAGAGGAGGTTGGATGATCACCTGTCTGGGGTCTGTGAATCCAGCATTCATTCCTGCCTGTGGCAAGGGGTCAGCTAGATGATCTGTTCAGGTCCCTCCTGACCCTTGCTACTATGAAACTCTGAGGGAGTCCCATGCAGGCACAGAGATGCCAGAACCAGCTCCACAGTCACCCTGTGCACAGCCTTCAGCACAGAGGACGGGTAGGAGTGGGGAAAACACAGAGATAAGCACTCGGTTGCCACACAGTTCCTCACAGACCCTTAATAGGTGGCTTCCTGAAGCAACCCCTAGATTAGTAATCAATGCACAGAGCAGGGGCGGGCAATTTAGCTGAAGGGCCGCTTACTGGGTTTTGGTGAACTGTCAAGAGCTGCATGGGTAGCCCCGCCCCTTGACAGTTGCCCCGCCCCTAGTTGCCATACTGGGACCAACAGTCCTGCTCCCTACCCCCTGGAAGTCCTTCCCCTTGCCACAGACGTACTCCTTTTGGGAGGGAGGGTGCTACAGGCTTCAAACCAGAAAAAAACCCCAAATCATATACAAAAAAATAAAACATCTACTATAACTTATTTTAATTGTACTGAAAAATGTTTTTGTACTGATTTACATGCTTGTGAAGTATATCTAGAAGTGACTGCATAATAGTTCAAAATAGAGCCCTACTCTATATTGTGTGGGCAGTAAGGGGTGTATGTGGGGGGGTTGGGGAGTAGGTATGTGGGGGTGTGGGTATGGTGGTTGAGTGTAGATGGGTGTGGGCTATGTGGCTGGGGTGAAGCCTGTGGGAGGGTGTGGGTGTAGTGGTGGGGAGATGGAGAGAGACGGGGCCAAGCTGCTGGCTCCATCACGTGCCACTCTCATGGACTACACGTGAGCCTCAAGTGATGCAGCCAGGCAGACCCCGCACCCAGGCTCCACCCTCCTGTCAACCACCCTGGGTCCCCACTTGCCCCAGGGCACCAGCACAGGCTCCATGCTCCCACCCACTACCATCACTCCCCTGCTTTTCCTCCCACGTGCCCACCCACCACTGCGGCTGCTACTTCTAGCTTCCACCACCACCACCACCACTCCCCATGCCACCACCACTTTCCACAGTCCCCCTGCTGCCATTGCCACTGCCACTTTCCGCTGACCCCTCCGCCACTCTCCCACCACTCCCTGTACCACCACTGCTTCCCACAGCCCCCCCACTGCCGCTTCCCATGGCCCCCCCCACTACTTCCCTCACCACTGTTGCTTCCCGCTGGCCCACCACCACTCTCCCTTCTCTCTGCCACTCCACCCGCCGCTTCCCTCTCTGGCTCCAGCCTGGCCCAGCAAGCACCAAGCAGTTCCCAACTGCTGGCCAGATTGCAGTGGTTTCCCTCATCCCTGTGGAAAGTCAGATAAGATTGGACACTTGGACAGAGGGAAGGCATGGAACAGCCAAAGGGTTGCCAGGCCAGAGTCACAGATGCTTCCAGTTGGGGGGGGGGGAGGGGAGGCTGGGGGCAGGGTGGAGCCAGGTGAGCCTTACTGCTCAGCCGCTGGGTCCTGCTGCCACTGCCACCTGTCATCTTTGGTAGGCAACCAGGGGCAGATAAAAAGTAATTTTCTAACATTTTTAGGGGCCCTGTGGGCCAGATAGAATGGCCTGGCAGGCCAGATGTGGCCTGTGGGCTGTATTTTACCCACCGCTGGCATAGAGCTATGGGTAGAGCTAGTTGCCACTAGGGATGCACTGATAAAGATTTTCTTGGCCAATACTGATAGGCCATGATTAACCAACCATACTGGTGGATTCCAATCCGATAACTGATATTTAGCAATAGCGCAAGGCATTTTATACTATTGACATAAATAGATCTTTTGTTTGTTTGTTTTGCATTTATAATACACACACGCTTCCTGCTTGCTCCAGCCTTTGATAAGACCACTTATTGCCATGCACATTGCCTCCTCACTCAAGGCTCCTACCCACAGCCACGCTTCCCATGAAGCCTGTACTGCCAGCCTTGGTGCACTGAGTGGCCCTCTAGGTGAACAGCAGCACCAGACGCATTTGGAGCCCCAGAGAACACCACTGTTTCAGCACTGGTGCACGCCACACAGTCAAGTTCCCAGTCACCAGGGAGAAGCAGGTTTTGCAAAGGTGCCCGATGCTTGGCAGAGCAAAATGTCCCTTGTGCGGCACCTCGCCCCACCTGTGCGCAGCCCACCTCCGCAGCAGCCCTGGCACTCAGGCCCTTGCTGCACACGTGACACTGCCGTGGCAGCAGCAGGAGCTGGTAACAGTCCCTTTGGTGCTGACACCAGCTCCCTGAGACCATTCCCTGGTGCTCCCTTCCCCTTCCACTGCTCACTGTAGTCTGCCGCAGGCCTGGGCCAGCAGCGGGGCACAGGGACCAAACTACACTCACCAGGGTTCTCCAGGCACACAGCCATAATTATCAACTACACGGACCAAAAAAAGCTGAGAACAGTATTTTTCCTTTTACTGGTGCCAATCCAATACCCAACTGATATAGATGTGCTCCTAGTTCCTATAATACCCCATTCCCCCTCTCTCTGCTCTAAAGAAATTATAGAAAACTCTGACCAGTAACTATGCTATTCAACAGGCAGAGATGTTACCTTACAAGAAAGTGTGTGATTAAGTGGCATAACCATAAGAATAGAGAAGAATAACTCCCAAATTCCAGTTCAAAGTTGACAGTGACTTGCCCTGGGCAAGTCACAAAATCAACTTCTTAAGAAGTAGGCCTCAGAAATGTGACTAATTCAGGTAAATATACTAAATCAGCTACCTGAAAAGGAAACCCAGGGGTGGGCTAATCTATTAATGTTTCCAAGAGTTAAAATTTCACTTTTCTACACAATAGTTTTAAGAGACTGAACCTATGCATCCCTAATGGTATAATGCTACCACCTGTGAACACCAACGCTTATTTTAGAGAACAAGATCCACATTTGCATTCTGGTCATTTACATTGCTATTACATAAAAATTTTAAGTGATACACTTAGTATGTTGCACACGTGATGACTGAAAAATAAATACCATGAAGTGCTGTGATATTTGAATATTACACACTCTCAATTAAAGACTTAAGAATTGTCTTGTCAAAGTAAGATGCCCTTTCTTTTATTCATTATGATGTTGATATTATTTAATGCTTTTGGTTTTTTACATGTGCCAGACAAAGATGCTGTGTCATATGTTGACAGAGTTCAGAGAACTGTGAATGGAAAAGATTACTGTCATAACATTTAAACGCTCGCTGTTACGTAAATGTCAAGACATAACAAAAGAATTGATAGAAAATAAAAGCCAAATACCTGCTAGTGCAGGGGTGGGCAAAATGCAGCCGGGGGGCCAGATACAGCCTGCCAAGCCATTCTATCTGGCCCGCAGGGTCCCTAAAAAATTTAGAAAATTAATATTTATCTGCCCTGGGCTGCTAGTCATGTGGCCCTTGATAGCTTGCCAAAACTCAGTAAGCGGCCCTCTGCCCAAAATAATTGCCCACCCCTGTGCTAATGTAAGTTGGCTTCACTGAAGTTTACAGAAAATCTGCCCCTATATATTAAGACTTACGTTGGAGCTAGATTGTTCTCAGTGGTGGCAAATAACAAAACAAGGAACAATGATCTCAAGTTACAGCAAGGGAAGTTTAGGTTAGTTATTAGGAAAAACTCTCATTAGAAGGATAGTAAAACGCTGGAACAAGCTACCCAGAGAAGTTGGGCACTTTCCATCCTTGGAGGTTTTTAAGACCAGTTAGACAAAACCTTGGCTGAGATAATCTAGTTGGGGATGGTCCTGCTTTGAGCAGGGGGTTGGGCTAGATGACCTCCTGAGGTCTCTTTCAACCCTAATTTTTTAGGATTCTGAGACTTGCATCTTTGAGGCAAAAAACCAAACACGGAATCCATAGTAGTATTGTTCAACTTTCCAGGCCTGTAGCCTGGATCTGTTGAGGGGAAGGGGCTCAGACCACAGGCCAGATCCTGCAGGCAAGGTCAGCCCATGAGACAGATTGAGTGTGGGGTCAGTGGGCAGGATCTGTCTCCAAGTTGCAATCCGGTGAGTTGGCCTGCGCACACATGCCAGATCTGGCTATGGAGTGAACCCATGTGCTGGCCTGATCCTATGTGCCAGATCCAGCTGCAGCCTGACCCCACACACTGGCCCTACCTTGTGTGCTGAAGTGATCCGTCATGCATCATTCAGCTCACAAAGCTCCCCCTCTGTCTGGAAGGCAGCATTAACTGCTTCCACTCCTTCACCACCATATTTCTGGAACCGGTGGGGAGACCAATGCACTGTACAACAAGGCCCTGTGGGCTGGAGATGGATCCTCATTGTTTTATAACAATGGCATTGCCTTATCTCACAAGTTGGATAATAAGGCTACAACTGGGTCCATGCATACAGGCCCCTACAGCCTGCTGGAAGTCAAGGGAGCTCTATGTAGACACACGGACTTGGATGTTATTCCAGGATCTGGCCTTAGTTGTCTTGGCACAACTAAGGTTATCTGTTAAGCGTGTAGCCCTCTGCCCCAAGGCCAGGGCTTCTGCCGCCTTCGGAGCCGCAGCGTTTGCAGAGACGCGGGTGCAGACTCGGGAAAGCTTCTGCACGTCGGATGTGCTTCATTCCCGGGCTCGCCACCGTGGTGGCGGGCACCGCCAAATCCCTGGCAGGGCGCCCGAGGAGACGAGCGATACGCGGGGGCAGAGCCTTGTCCCTGCTTGGATCCCCCCCGCAAGGAGCTGGGCCCGCGCTGCGACACAGCAGGGTTTCCGGCTCGGCGCGGGAGGGAGGGGGCCGGGGAGGCAGGTGCCCCGGAGCCAAACGGGATGAGGGTCACGGCCCATGATTTCAACCAGCCCCTCCCCAGCCCGCCGGGGCTGCGGGGTCAGGTCCTGCGGCTCCGGCTTCCCGCCGCCCGACCCAGCCCAGCCCAGCCCGGCCCGACCCAGCCCAGCCCAGCCCGTCCTGTCGCGTCCCGGCCGAGCACAAAGGCCCCGGCGGAAGAGCAGTCACTTGCCATGTCTGCGCCCGGAGCCGCTTTCGTTTCCCCGCAGCCCCGCCCCGGCCCGGCGGCGAGGGCGGGCGGCGCTCCGTCCCGCCTCCCCCGCTCCCAGCCGCGACCCCCGCCGCGCGCCGCCATCCCAGCGCATCAACACGTGACGCCGTTCACTTCCTTCCTCCTAAGTTCTTGTTAACGTTTTTTCCTTCGATCTCCTCAGGGGCAGGCTTCTTTTCACCACCTTTCTCACACCGCCGTGTCCTTTCTGCCTCTCATCCATTCTCCCCCGCCCGCCCCTACCTAGAGCAAAGCCCTTGGCAGGTCGCCGCTGCAGCTCCTAGTCAGACCCCTGCCTGCCAGCCCTCCAGGGGCAACTCACCGCTGTGCGGGTGGGGGACAGTCCAAGAAGGTTTTTAGCCTCAAAGGCACCGAATTGGAGCTGGCAGTAACACCGATGACCAGGTCAAATGTTCAAAGTGCAGTGTGCAACAAGATCCAAAGCGATCATTTAGAAACTGAGGTGAGTTCTTATTTCCACTGGACCCTGTTTGTTGCTGAGTGCAATAGGCCCTGGTAGACATGGAGAGGTAGATTTAGCATCATAGCACATATTAGTGTTGCAAAAATGTTGCGGTTCGTTTCTCCGGAGGCGAAGAACTCTCAGATACACACTATTAGCAACACAAAAGGTATATTTGCAAATAGGGTCAGAGTGAAGACAAAAGACCACACTCTGCCTCCGAGGAAAACTCTCAGCTGGGTTTTATCCCTTCCCTCCTGGGCACATATGCAGAAGCAGGAACTCCTACAACTCGTTTCCGGTTCATACAAACTTATATGAAATGACGTCATGTCATCTGTCGCATGTGCATTATAATTAACTACTTAAGTATGCGGGGCAGATAGGCATATATGCATTAGCTAATTACGCATGCTTAGAAAGCTCTCCAGGTTACCAAAAGTTCAAACCCCTCTCTTTCCCAAGGACACAGCCAATTAAATCACAGCCTTTGTAGTTTACAAGAGTAGAGGCAGAGGAGTTTGAAGGTATGTGTGATTTAGTGTTACAAAGAGATAGTAAATTAGCGAGATGTCCTTGGTGGTGTTTCTGCTTATCAGGTACGAGATACAAACTGTGCAGTTCTAACAACACTCTATTCACTATAGATTTTTAATAATATTTCTAACATTAGCACCATGGTATATATCAGATTGTTTTGGAGATGATTCAGCCTCCCACTTCAGTTGCTAAATTCAGAGCCCTAAAGCAGTTTTCTCAGTTCATGATACCAAAAGCTCATGGAAGGCTTTTCATCTTTAGATCTCAAAGCA
Organism: Crocodylus siamensis; assembly: GCF_052110815.1. Taxonomy (NCBI): domain Eukaryota; kingdom Metazoa; phylum Chordata; order Crocodylia; family Crocodylidae; genus Crocodylus; species Crocodylus siamensis. The sequence goes on along the minus strand of NC_143398.1, from coordinate 219,795,790 downwards.
CTTTTCAATGGAAGATGGGAATTAGTATTTCCCTTGTATTATTATTGAATTGTAGAATCAGCTGTATCATCTGGTTTGATTGCCATGTTTTATAGGACAGCAGTATGAATGCAGTCCTGCTTTTATGGTATGGGCAACAGTGATATGGTATGGTATGGGTAAGAGTGAGTGATGGATTAGGGTGCCCTCTTCTGTTCTACTAGGTTTTGCTGCAAAGTAAAAAGAAAGCAAACTATAGTATTAGATTTTTGTGCTGTAGTAACCCCCCGATCCATAACACTTTAAACACATCTATGTAAGCTCCTGGAAAACTACTGAAGGGCAGCCATGGATGAGAGAATCAGTACCCTATTCACAAACAACTTATCTTAGAGTGTGGCCAAGAACAATAAGCTACACCACATCATCTCCAAGAGAGCCCTGGGCTCCTTACCTTCCACACAGATCAGAGATAACCAACCTGCAGCGCACGTGCCACATGCAGCCCAGCAGGGATCCTAGTGGCAGACAAGGCAGAAAGCAGAGCAACAGATTGGGCAAAAAATCAGAGTGGCAATTGCAAAGGCTCTGGGGCCAATTTGTGGCATGCCTGCCAAAAAGGTTGGCCCCCACTGACAGAGTAAATGTTCCCAAGGATTTTAGAGTTTTTAACTTTTTTAATCCAAGCATCAAGCCATTCTTGAGGCTCATTTTTTCCATCAGGAAGAGAAACAGATGGCAGCCTGGTACTTCTCTGATCAATTCCTGTTTATCTACCAAGAATGTATCCAAAGATCCATTCCCCTTAGTACTCAAATAGAAGATAAGTTTCTTTGCTCAAATTCTACACCTCTTCTGAGCCAAAATCTACCTACATAGGTAAGGAAAGGTGTAATGGTATCAGGAGCCTCCCCACCCAAACCTTCACAGTAGCTGAGCAGCAGCAGAGCAGGCCAAGGTATGAGGCTTGACTCAAAACCTACCACTCAGGATCAGGGATGTGGAGTGTAGATGTGTCCCAAAGATGCAAGATAAGACTACCACTCTAGCCAGGGCTTCCTCAAAGGAATTTTGAACACCTGTCCTCTCTAGCACACTTCAACCCACAGAATATAAATTCTAACTCTTATTGCATCACATAGGGGAAAATTTTGGAACAATGCTTTTACCAATATATTGTCAAAGTGTGTAATTTATTACCCTTGTATAATTTTATGTTATAGGCAGAAACCATATCGAAGGCAAAGAAATAGCAACATTTGATTGTATTAAAACAACCTTTATATTAAAGTATGAAACAGTCAAGTAAAGATTCAAAAGAATAACCAACAGATTAAGTACACAATGAGAAATTCACAAATACCATGATTCTTAAGATTACTCAAAAAAAATCACCTGAGTTTTATGTTGGGCAGCTTTTCACTAGCCCCACGAGCAATAAGCTTTATTAGACCTTCTATTTAAATCTTATTCTCTAAGGATTTATATCTCAACTCTTATTAGTGAGATATAGTGTAAATATCAAGATTTACTAGTCTTCATGCATTTTTTCTTTGCAGTTTAGGACACCTGATCTGAATAGCATTACATTTTTCAAGGTTGTAAGCAAAGCATACAGGCCACCCCTAGTCATTCCATATTCATATAACTTTATTAATTATTCACTTCATGTTTGTTGCTAGTATAATCACTATAAGCGCTTTGCAGGCACCAAACAGCAAGTGGAGCTGTAAGCACACAAATCTCCTTACCCAGCAGTTGCAAATCAATATCAGCAATACTCATCTTTTTTTGTTTTCTAGATAGTTTGATATTTAAGTTGTTATGAATGTTCAACCTAAATGTGATTACAATAACAATAGTTGGAGTATATTGTTAATACCTTTCCTACACGAGAACAACACCAAATTGCATTTGCCCAGTAAGATCCTTTAAACCAAGAAAGTAAATCATGTTCAAGAATTTCATGAAATTGACTATGTTAAATGCAGTTAATTTCCATTGTTGTATGCTTTTACAACCAAAAATTTCAGTTTCCTGCCAACGTGCTGCTTATATCTCTACTGTGCTTTTATCCACCTTTCCCTGTACAACATACTGTAGTTTTTTTTTAACTGGAGTGTGATTTTATTGTGCCTTATGAGTTAAAGCTAACTGTTCATATGGCAGATATTTTTGTCTCTAGTTCACGAATACCGAGGACATAATTTGTCCTGCTCTCCATGTGACCCCCAATTAACCTTCTCCATACACCCTCCATTGTGAGGGTGGTAGTTTGGCACAGATCATGCAGACTAAAATCCACCAGTGATGTTCACAAGCTGATTGTGTTAATGTAGTCATAAAATAAACGACGCCCAGGTCACATTCTTAGCTAGCATCTGGGTATTTTTAAATTAGGCAGCATAATGAGCATGATCAAGAAATAGTATAATTGTCAATACAAATGTTCATGAAAAAGACCTGTCAAAAAGCAATACAGCCTTCAGACAGAGAGGAGGCAGAGGATGCAGAACTGATATTAGCCAAGAGTTCAGAGTTTGATCAGGTCCTAGAAGAAGTAATGGCATTTCAAAAGGGTCAAAAGCAGACCAAATCAGCTCTGGTACTGTTCCCTACAGCATCATATAGCCCAGAAAGGTGCCAACATGTTGAATAAACTGGTGCCATTTCTGTATATTCTCCTTCCTTCCAGATAATAAACATGTTTGTAGTATTTTACTTTCTTAATTGCTGTCGTGATACGAATATCTTATGTAATTACAAAATAATAGTTTGGACTACAGGAGTACCCAAGACCCTTATCAGGATGGGAGTCAACTGAGCTATCCAATGTAGCTAGTTAAAACAAGTATATAAAACTACAGGCACTTTTCTGTAGAGTTGTGCAAAGTTTTCCTGACAAAGTCAGGGGGAGTCTAACTCATTTGGGGGTTTGTTACCAATATGAAGCTCGGTCAGATCTGCAGAAGGTAGCCTAGGCTCAGGTTTGAAGCATTTGTAATATTTATGGTTTTGACAGAATCATGTATACAAGGCAAACTAAGGTTTCAGATGAGTTTTGTAATGAATATCTCAGCCATGTGTGAAATTTTTTTCTTGGCATATGCAAAGAACCTCTGCAAGCCTCGTTCACTGAGTTTCAGATAGTTCTGCTCTCAAGATCAAAAGGAGTTTGCCATCACAAACAAAGAGACAGAAAGGGCAGCTCCATTTCAAGAGTAAATTTATAAGGCTAGAAAGCATAATTGTTATAAAAGCTATATTTCTGCCAAATGTCTTCCTGATAACATGAAGTGTCTGGCAAAGGTTAAGGCTCCATTTGCTGTACTTCACGAAACTTTCCCAACATCCTCCTCAAAACAGGCTTGCTTGGTTTGGTTTGATACATAGGTGATATTCTCAATTTCCCCACCTCCATTGCTTGGCTTCTGAAAATGTATCTCAATGATGTCCTGTGTGCTTTCCTCATCTTCCACAACCTCTTGAATTCCTGTGAGTAGGATGGTCCTTGTGGAAATCCCAAAATAAGCCTGGTGAGAAAAAATAAATAAAGTAAAATCAAAAAATTGCTGAATAATGTCAAGTATTAAACATTAAATCACTGATAGATATACATAATAAAAATGTTGGTACAGATGAAGATATTGCTATCAACTTGGCTTGCATCTTTGTATTTTCTGCTATGTTCTAGGTCTGCCACTGAAAAAAAAAAAATCAATGGAAGGTTTGAACCTTATAGTGTCAGACTCCTTTGTTCAGTCCTCTTTAGCCTGTCTGTCGTAAATTCCTTATTATAAATAACAGTTGGTCAAGATCTCAGCAGAAATAAGTCAGCATGGCTCCATTGTACACGTACCAGTGCTAACATCACATGGCACTCTTAAAAGGTTCCCACAGCATCCTGGTCGAGAATCACTCATCTAAACATACCCGATGCTCATCGACCAGCTAAAACTATCAACAATGGGTTCAATTAGTGCTATATGTGGTAGCCTGTTTATATTGACACATCTTACTGCTTTATGGCTGTTATAGATGTCTATACTAACATAGACATTGAAGCGCATTGCTGTTGCAGTACTAGAACATGATAAAAAAGCTGGTCTCTTTTGCATCTCTACAAGTCCTAGAATCATCACTGGAAAAACAACTCATAGGAAACTCCCTCTTGTTACAAAGCTGAGAGCAACAGCAGCTTCCTTGCAACTCTCTTACCAAGAAGGTTGTGTCTACATCACCCATTCCCAGAGCATGGCTTGTTTACTCAATTTACCTGAAACTTTTCTAAATGCTTTTCTATGACTGGGGAAACAGAAACGGAAACAGAGCGTCGTCTTCCATCTAACTGGAAAGGATGTTTTGTGTGTCTCAAAATGTTATCAGCAACTGGAAAAAAGAATTAGAACACGAGAAATAAATACTAAATTCTAAGACTTACTTTGCAAGTGCATCAGGTAATAAGCTGATCCGTTTATATAAAACTTATATGTAATTCATGATAAAATCCTTGATTAAGTGTTTAGTAAAAACTTGTGGAACAAGTCCACTGTGGATATGAATAGATGCAGCTCCACTGATATTAGCAGTCCTTCACTCGCTCACACCAGCTGAAGATCTAGTCAAATTTTCAATAACATTAACATGAAATGAAAAGTAAAGCCAAACATATTTTCCCACTTTTTTCCAGTAAAGAGGTCCAGTGATGCAAAGAAAGAATAGACTTTGAGATAGGAGTAAATATCAAAACTTACAAACTGAATATCAAGTTTTTTACCTGAAAAGAATGCAATTAAATACAGCTTTGTTTACAGAACTATGAGCATGAGTCTCTCCTCACTAAGTAAATCAAGAATAATTCAGCTGAAGTCAACAGTGCATGCTACTACAATGTAGATGAGCAGAGAATCCAGCTCTCTAAAACTTTAGCTAACAAGACAAAATACCTCCAGGTCTGAGGAAAGTGATGACAGCTGTTCTCGAAGTTCTGTCATATTCCACATTCTCTACTTCTCCTCCTCCTCCTTTGGATTTGTAAAAATTTAGTTCCAATTTGTCTCTCATCCATTCGTCAGGTACTGGCAGATCTGGTACCTCAGATACATTGATCTTCTTCCCAGAAATGTTCACATGAAGCTAAGAAAAATAGCTTTTATTTGTTTTATGTACTCTGCATCTGTTACAAATACAGTAGCTAAAATAAAAAATACTGTACACTATTCCAGTATCTCAAAAGTTTCCATATTAGTTAGTCAATTACCTCAAATTTGACTCCTGTTTCTAGTGTAATAGGCTTGGCTTTCACATCAGTCTTCCCATTGTCCAAGTTCACAGTATGCGTACCCTTTTCTATTAGTTTCTGGGCAACTACAAAGGAAAAGAAGTTTTCAGACAGTGATCCTATGATCAAACTTCATAAGAGTAAGGCTACTATGCAGTGCCCTTTAGCTACACCTCTCCTTTAACATTACTAAAAAAGAAATCAGTAGGAATGAGGACATCTCTGAGAACTCCAGAAGTGTGAGTCCAAGCCTCTCTCTGAGCAACTGCTGCGCTCACTTGACATGGCTTTAAACCAGGTCATTCAGACTGAAAAATCATAGGTGCCTGGACACACACTGCTTTCTACGTCACTCCCTTCTAGGCTACTGCAGCTGGTGTGTTTTAACAATGCTAGCCCAAAGGGCTACTAAGCTTGGCACACATGTAACTATTTTGAATCAGTGACTTGACTGCAAAACATCTTCTGCATAGTTGCCTTTATTCTGAATTTTTTTTTTCAGAACAAAGTAAATGTTTACATCACAAATCCCTTGCTATGAAAGTGAAACACATTAATATTTATATTAAAAATATGCATCATACCATCTTCATCTTCAAAAGTGAGAAGAGCTTCTCCTTGCTTCAATCTGAATGGAATTTTGGCAGCTACACAACAAAGGCAGTGGGTATTCAAAACTGTGTCATTGTTATCAGTATTTTCCATTTTTGTAAACTTCATTTTCTTTTTGGAAACCTCTTTTTTGATCTAAGGTTTTAGAACCACGACAAGAAATAAAAAAGTTGTAATTCATGAAGCAACTGGAAAAAATATCATATGCATCTTTCACTTCATTTTTTTTTAAAAAGGCAAATACACAATTGGGTTAAATTTAATGCTAGTATAACGAGATCCAATTCTAATGATCTCAGCACAATTGTACATGTTATTTCACTAAGAATTTAGCCAACAAGTTTTTATTTTTTCTTCTCAATAAAATTTGAGCCAGAGCTTTGTCCTTGTGCAGCAAAATTCACCCTAAAGTAAACAGTTTCTGTCTGCATGTTCAGAACAGTGATTTCTAAAATCTGTAACACCAATCACAGAACATTGTACATATTCAGATATTACAAAGTCTTTGTTAAAAGTTTGTGTGCATTGACCCTAACTCTTCAATAATGAAAGGACTGCTATATATAGTTTTACATAGTACTGTACAAAAGAATAATATTTGAAACAATTCTGAAAGACTGAAATGAGTTTTTAAAAACAGAATTTGTTTATAATACCCATTTCATTAAATATTGCCAAAAATATTTGTCTTCATTCAAATTTGGTATGAAAACATTTCAAAATGTCAAATTATTCTGCAAAACTTAAATTCCAAGTTTTTACCAACTCTATAATGAATATTTGTAACAAAAGTCAAAACATAGTTCTGACCCTGACTATATCATTTAACATATGAAACTGTTGCCTGCAAATAGAGTTATTCCTAGTTTGTATTATAGGAAGCAAGACATGAGATAATTGTGCCAAGTGCTATCTGACAAAAACTAAACTTACAGTACATGTTTTTCCCTGTAAAGGATGCGTTTTCTATAATATGACTTTTCTGATGGTGATATAAAATGCAAATGTTTGAAAATTACTAGTTTTCACATCTTATTCATTTTTAAATACTTATTTCCAGTTTTGTCATTTAATAATTGTGAGCTTTCCTCCATATTTTCCCCCAATAACTCATGTGGCCCCCTTTTACTTTATTTCTATGTCCTTTGTTCTCCTCGCATTCATTAATTTTGCCAAATAGAGGAAGAGTAGCAAAGTAATAGCTACATTTTAAAAGGAGGTCAATGGAGGTTGACCTAAACAATAGCTGAATGTCTGGCCCCCAGAGTTTAGTAAATGCAGACTGAAAATGTGTCCACTTGAAAGGTGAATTGTGAAATATATAAAATAGAAATTACCTGAATAACCTGTGAACGCTCTGAATTAATCTCAGCAAGGTTTGAATTCATCGCAGCAAGACTATCTTTGAGCTTCTGAATCTCTCTCTTTAACTCAATATTTTGTTGCTCTACTACTTTAAGGTTTTTCTGTTGAAAAAAAAATTACATGAATTGAAATTACAGTACATCCTCAGGTATTCAAACCCCTTGTAAAGCACTCATCAGGAAGCCATTCCAGTAACTAAAATAATTTGTACAATGAACCTGTAAGGATACTGTGAAGAAGCAGACATGGTGCACCATGTAAAATTATGTTTAACTTAACAGCTGAGGTATTAAATACAGTAAAATTTAAAGAGAACATTTTGTCATGCAATACTAATGCCAATTAAAAGTTACTGTATCAAACTTCTGTATCTCTATTAATTACTGTTAAATAAAGTTTGTAGAACAATATATAATACTAATAGTTACAAGTTACAGTACTGTATCAATTTATGTTGCAGTGCTGTATTAGGTTTAGAAAGTTAACAGTTACCCAATTCCAACACTTAAAGTTAGGAAAACAAAAATATCTACTCAGATAACTAAGATTCAGATAGTGCAGTATATCTTAAGTTAACTCTCCTGAGTCTTATAAGTTTTCATAAGATGTATTGGGAAGTTTTGTTGTAAAATGTTCATGGCATAAACTGACAGAACAGTTAAACAGCAAAATGTAAAAACTAAGAAGTCAGTGAACAGCCTTGCACCCAGAAGATTAATTTTCCTAGTTATCTTTTTCTACCTACAATGATAAAGCTCTTAACTTTGCCTTCATTTCTTCAACATTACTGTGTTTATCAATATGTCAGTTCTGAATTATAATAAAAAGTGCTAAATTTCCTGGTCCTACAAACTGTAGTCTGGGAGGGATATTTAACATGAAAGGAGAAAAATATATTCCCCATGAAGGGCACCCCTACTTCTGTTCCCCAAACTTTGACAGCCATAGGTAAATTTTTCCATTACCTCAAAGTCTTTCCTTATCATAAAAGTCTCCTTACGCTGTTCCTCTTCTGTTTCCCTCAGCTTTATCAGCATGTCCTGTGCTGTCTCTTTTTTTGAATCACAGCTTAATTTTGAAAGGAGGAGTTCAGTTTTTGCCTTTTCAGCTTTTTCAAGCTGTTCCTTAATCGTGAAAAAGTGGTTTAGTATATTTTAACTAGAATATATAAAACATTATTAAATAGGTTTAAACAAATACACTTTGGGAAAAAATTGTTTTGAGAGACTTGAATGGAAACAGGAATATATGTTTTGTAGAACTTGCCTTCCATTTTTCCCATTCTTCTTTATGACTGTCAACTTCTACCTGTGAGCCCAAAAGGTCACTGACTTCTATGTTCTAGAGAGAAAAGAAAATGCACATGCTTTTTCCATTCTGTGATAGTAATAGTGAAAGGTTAAATTTGTTTTAAATAATGAGCCAAACCCATATAAATAATGGGTTAACTCATGTCAACCTTGTTCAAATTATGCTAAAGTGAAAAGAATCAAGGCTTTCCTTGACAGCTACAAATTATCAGTTCTATTGCTTCTCTACAACACTACCAATTTTACTAACCACAAGGAAAAGTGGAGGAAACGTGCGGATTCAGAAGTTCTGACAACACCAGAGTTCTTGAATTAGCTTCTTGCCCAGCATATTATGCAAAAGAAATAGCTTGCTTTTTCTTAAATAAATGTTGATAATATAGACAGAACTTGCTGAATCATTTTTCTAGCTACAAAGGGTAAAAAAAAACCCTCACAAAAATAGGTATTGGTCATTAAACATGTGGGCCTAAATATCCAAAAGGATATGGCTAATACTGATGGCCAACTTTAGAGACAAATTGCGCACTTGTTCTTCCAAGAAAAGGCCCTAACCTTTCCAATACATTAGCACTCCCTTTATGCAATGTGAGTTATCCTACTTGGGTAAACAGAGTTAATCACAGTGCATAAAGATGAAAAAATGCACAACTATCTTCAGGAGCAGGCTAGATCTATCACCAATATGGAAAAAAAAACCTCTTTGGTCCATTTTCTCCCTGCTGATGGCAATACTGGGGGAGGCAAGGAAGGAGCAAAGGAGATTCAGAACAGCCTGCTGAAAAATAAATAAAACGTCTCTTGTTTCACTTAGGATGGCATAAAACTTGAAGGTAAATAAAAAAGGTGGCATGGAAAAGCCCTGATCATGGGAAACTGGTGCTGCCTCAGTTCCCCCCCCCGCGGCTGATCTTACTGAACAGGGGGGGTGTCCCCCCACATCTGATGCCGCTGATCGTGAGATGGCCCATCACTGCAGCTGTTTCCAGCACTCCACTCCCCAGCCAGCACTCGCAGGGGAGGCTTCAGCGCTCCCACCTACCCCCCATCCCCATCACCTAAGCAGCAGGCACAGCCGGTCAGGGGTGCACCAGCACTCCAGGGGCTGCACATGCACCCCCGTGCACCCTCTATGCATCACCACTGGCCCTGATAATCCAAGCAACTCCCCTAGCAATCCTGGATTTTCCTTTACATATTTTTCCCATTACTTTGTCCAGTCTAGTTTTAAGTGTTTTAAACAATGAGGAAATACACATGCATGTATCTTAGAACTACAAAATAAAAACCTTAATGCTTAGTTTTTAAAGTGAAAGGAAACAAAAGATAAAGGGGCAGCAGCAGGTGCTGCAGGTCATAGGGGCTGCATGCATCGGAGGCTACACTAGCACGAGTAGGCCCTGGGTCACATACCCCCACCCACTGCATATGTAGGCAGCCCCCCACACCGATCCCTTCCCACCTCTATACATGTGGCAGCCCCACCCTCAGCTCTCTCAATGCACTGTGCCATACTGTATGCTTCCTTGGCACCATGGATTGTACCACCCCTAGGTCAGGAGCAGGAAATGAAAGCTGAGGGAGGGGAAATCTAGAGACCCCAGACTGTGGCAAGTGCTAGAGCCAGAGTGGGAGCAGTGGCTGGATAGGAGCTCAGGGGCTACATGTTAATCCCTCATGGGCTGAATGCATTCCATAGGCTGCCAGCTGGATAGTGCTATATTACAGGAAAACATCCTAGATTGTCAGCGCAGTACTTTTCAGAGATCATACAGTGATTCTTATACGGTGGTACACTAGCAACTACTTACTGCAGAAGCCCAGTCCTTTAAGGAACACGGTGGACTCTCAGAATCCATTGCAACCTGAAAGAATAGAACAAAATACACTACTTTCACAACAGAGGATATTATCATAGTATCCTGTGGGTTACACATGACTTCTATAGTGAAAAATTAAAAGCTTTGGCCATCTAAGGACTTGCGCATGTGCATACGTCGCTCCAGAACTGGGGCTGACAGAAATTAAATTAAACTGACATAGCCTTCAGGAAATTAATCGACTCAAACCACAAGCTAACTTATTTGAGGCTCACATTTTAAACTGGCTCTACTACAGACCTAGAAACTGTATGGCTGCCTATACGTGAGCAGTGAGGCTGCTCCGATGTGCTGCAATTACTGGGCGTCAGTCCATGCTTGATAAATGAAGTCTGCTGGACTGTGGCAATTAGCACACACCAGCAGACTCCAGCATCTTGTATATCAGCATCCCTGCACTTAAAAGTGGTGGCAGGGGCTTTTTAACTAAAGTGTTGCTACATAAGCTTTAATTAAAGTGACCCTGCTGGCACTTTTAAGTACGGGGATGCTGACACGCTAGACCAGGGGTGGGCAAAATGCAGCCCACCAGGACATTCTATCCGGTCCGCAGGGCCCCTAAAAAATGTAGAAAATTAATATTTATCTGTCCTGGACTGCCAGTCATTCAGCCCTCAATGGCTTGCCAAAACTCAGTAAGCAGCCCTCCACGTAAAAGAACTGCCCGCCCGACGCTAGACGCTACAGGTACGTTAATTAAAGCAGTTCTCGGAGCTACTCTAATTAAAGTGCCCCCCTCCCCCCCCCTTCCTGTAGCACGTATATAAACGCCACACATTTCAGGCCGCAGAGTTAAACGTGGCTATTTGTGCCAGCGGCCACATCGCTCAGGTGTGTTGTTGCCTTTGGAGGAATACCTTGGCCACACCAGCGGGGCTCTCCGGGCTTGCCATTATGGTTTGCAAAGGACGCGACTTCTCGGTGATTATCACTAATGATCAGTGAAGTGAAGCGCTCGTCTCTGCTGTACCCACTGGTGAATGAACTTCCTGTCTGGAAATAACTGAAAGCTAGAAAACCTTCCGGGTCACTTACATTCCCCCTCTCCGCTCTTTCTCAAACGCGTGGGAACAGACCCGGGCCGCAGAGCCCCGGAAGTCGGGCCCCCGCTTTGGTTCCGGTTCCGGTTCCGGTTCCGGTACCACTCACGGGCTGGGAGCGAGGCCCGGCCTGGCCCGGCCCTTCACACCCTGTTCCGGGGAAGCCTTCTCCACACGGGGCAGCGCCTGCTGCTCCCCCGGGGGAAGGGGAGGGTCTGCCCAGCCCCGCGCACAGCTCGGCCCAGCCCGGCCCGGCCGCCAGGGGCGCGGAGGCCGCTGCACGGAGCGAGGGCGCCTGCCGGGTCGCGCTGACAGGGAGCGGGTAGCTGCGGTCAGGGAACGGCTGGGACTAGGGCTGGAGGTGATGTCTAGCACAAAGCGCTCCAGACAAACACCCTTCAAGCAAGGTGCGAGTTGTCAGACACGTGAAAAACCACTGTTGCGTGGGGTGAAGCGGGGCGCACCCCAGGCAAGGTGAAGCTCCTCGGGTTTGGCACAGAGAGTCCGCCTGGACGAGGGATCTGGACAAGGAGAAGCTGGGTGGAGGAGTCGCAGATGGCAGCAGAACTTGTAGGGCCTCTTTGCAGGACTGGGCCGGTCAGTGCCGGGGCAAGGAAGTTTGGCGTCCAGGGCAAAGTCCGCAGCGGCAGCCGGCCCTCGCCTCATGCACGGGTCCAGGGGCACGTGCCCTCTGTGCTTGCCCAGGAGTGCATGCAGTGGTGGCAGCCGCCCTCCTCCCATCCCCGCGCCCCCCAAATGACCCAGTCACGGCTCCATCCCATGCCTCGCCCCAGCTGGACAGCAGCTGTTGGTGCCCCTTCACATTGGTGCCCAGGGCGGTCACCCCGGTTGCTCCCTGCTTGATATGGCAGCGTGGCCAGTGACACGCAGGCTTGAAGGTGCAGGCTGTGGAAGTGACGCAAGCGTTCCTGGGCTGTGGTAAACCCCAGCATAGTAGATGGAAACTCAACAGGTGGAAAAGGAACTAGGGAAGACTCATGCTGAATCACAGCTGATTTTACAATGGGCAATGACGGGACAGACCCATAGACAAATAAGGTGGAAGGGTCCTCAGGAGGTCATCTAGTCCAACCCCTTGCTGAAGGCTGGATCATCTTCCCTGTCAGAAAAGTCTCACAGGAGCAACTTCTAGCAGAGGAGACCAATGCCATTTAGGGCATCAGGACCATCCTAGGAGCAGGAGGAGGAAAATTCCCCCACTGCTCAGCCCTTTGGAAATGTTAGACAATACATTGGGTGGTTATTGTAGGGTGGGAAGCAGTGATGCCAGCAGAAACAAAACACTTGCATAAGCAGATAGTGGGAAGGACTGGGAGATGACTATGCATTACCACAACAGAGAGGAACTGGGCCAATAGTAGGGTGACAGAGGCTGGACAGACTTGGTAGGAACAGGACACTACTCTGGGGTGCAAAACACTATGTCTCAGTTGAGAAATGGGTTGGGAATTGCTCTCTTGTTAAGTGCCAGCAAGCCAACCCAGTGAGTTAATTTTTAAAGGGAAAAAGGACCTCAAACACTTGAGGTTTTTCTTGAACTAAAACTAGTAGGTTTGTTTCAAGAATATGGCACAGTGGTTGTGAGTTGTAACAGATTGTACTGTAAAGTTAGCAATCTAGTATTACATTACTGCTAAATGTGTTTACCAGCACTGTCAAGAGTTACTTGAAGATGATTGTTCAGTTTACCTAACAAATTTTAATGACAAAGAAATTACAGGCATGAATTTACTAGGTAAAGAGTTAATTAACAGAGCTGGACATCAATTTTCAGGGAAGAAGAATGAAAATTAAATGTTTAGTCCCTTATTCTGTGCAGACATTTGTTAGCATGAGACTAATTTTGCCTGGAGGTCCATGCAAGATGAGTTATAAATCATTAGTCTTCTTGCTTCAATTGGCTGGACAAGAGGAACATTCAAACACATTCTAGGTAGATACAATTCAACCTGTACTACTGGAGATGGGGTTCTACCATGCCATAAAAGGGAGCAGTATTTTAGTTTTCCCTCTCTGTTTTTGGATAAGTACATAAAAATCTGACCCAGTCTTTTTATGAGCCTCTTCCTTCTGGATTTTCCTAACCTTGACAATTAATAAGGTTGCCTGCTTTTGCTTTCTAAACAAAGAGTTGGTAACTAACCGATGAGTAAAAGGGAGGGGTGTTCCGGGAGTAAAGGGGAAGTGATTATGTTATGCTCAAAGCACTTAGGTTTTAAATGTCACAGTATGGTCATGGAGAACAACTTGCCAACAACTCAGCTTGGGGACTAGCTGCTGGTCTGACAAAGCCTGAGTTTCTTAAACTACAGGGAATACTGCAGAGCTCATCTGTTTATACTAGCTTTTGGCCTCACAAGGGAATTGGAAAGCTTGTGTCTGGTTTTGGGGAGGAAAGTTTACTGGAGCCTTTAAACTGGGCTGAGTTCCTCAACCGATATTGAGTTGTCTACTTAATTTATTTGTACTGTGAAGAGTAGCGCTCATATGTGAATTGGAGAAATGGGGAACACTTCTGAAAAAGCAAACTAAAGGGGAAAAGGGGAGATTACTTAAAATCTAATCTAGAATATAAAGAACCTTCAAAAAATTGGAGGCTTCCCCTGACCAACTAGGATTGACACTGACCTGGTTCTTCACAATGATGAAACTTCTTGCTGTGCATCAGAAATCAGAAGAGGAAAAGACCTGCATGCAGTCCAGATTTGATCAGAGCAGATCCAAGATACCAGAAAGCTGTGTATGTAGCAACAGAAGAGAGTTCACTGTGCACATGCAGTGAGTCCTTTGTGCATGTGCTTGGTGACTGACACCAGAGTTCTTGGCAGGACAGGGACATGTGACCACACCACCATATCTTCTTGAATGGTGCACCCCTGCCTGTGTGCAGGGGTTCAAATTAGCCATGGCTTTTTCTTAGACAAGCCTTAAATTTAGAGCAGTCTACTTTGGGAAATAACTGCTTAAAGTAGCTTTAAGCTGTGAATTTAGAATGGATTAACTATCAAAGTAGATTCAAGTAATTCAGAACAACACTCTTGCTGTGGAAAAGGAGCATCTACAAAGATATTAATTAGGAATTTGTCTTATACAAGAATTCTTGGTATGGGCAAGCCCTTGAAATTGTGCTCAAAAGAAGTTTAAAGACCTCACCCACGTTCCTGCCCCTGATTTATGCCACACACAGCTTGATCACAACTCAGGGTTTGGACAGTGGTCATTAAAGATCACATGGCAGTGTATTCTGTTAAGCTTTCTGAAATTGGACTATATTTCAGAAAAAAACTGAAATAGAATTTAGGTGCCTGTATACAAAACTGTGATCTTGAAAACTACTTAGCTGCTGCTAGCTTTACAAAAGTATTAGCTGCTTTCCTTTAAAACAGTCAGAAAGGACAGTGTTTGAGCACTTATCTAGCATGTGGAGAAATCAGGTTTAATTACCTCCTATGTCTGAGCAGATTCAAGGCTGTAGCTCCCAGCTTCCCAGAGAGCACCTTCACCATCAGGTTATAGGTTCTGAAGTAGGGGCTCTCTGCATACCTTCTTTTGAAGCTGTTTCACAGAGCAGTAAGGAATTGAAGATACGTGGACTCAAGCAAAGTATAAGTGTAAGTGTTACTGTAGCTTAGTGACTAACACTCATCTGGGAAGGAAGAGACCTGGGTCATAGTTAATGGTCCAAAGACGATTCATAAACTGTCCTGTAAGCGTTACTCTCCCAAGTGAGTGCCCTAACAGCTAAGCTAGCTAATGCTTTTGATTTTTTCATGCCTCAATTAAATTCTTCTGCACAGTGGAACAGCTTCAAAAGAAGGGGTGAAGACAGCCCTGCTGGTTAGGGCACATTTTCTGGCAGATAGGGATGTGAATGTCTATGGTCTCACTGCCTGAAGTTATTATATAAGAAGTATGCTGGTTGTGCTTACCCATGTCATAAGAGAAAGTAAAGGTGCTTACCTTGAGGAGAGGTTTCTACAATGTGGCTCTTGAAGGGACAAAGGCATCTAAGCCTTGGAAAGGGAGGTAGGATTTAAGATATAGCCTTGACCACAGTGTTTCTCCACTGGTGATCTTTAGACTGCTCTTTAGTCCAAGTTGAATTTAGGTAATCTCCTTACCATGGTGGAGGTTTTGGATCTTATTCTGAGGTGGTGCGTAAACTATCAAACGCAGCATAGGGATTCCAGATACTGGTGTATTACAGAAGTAGTTGCATAAATGGGTTTTCAGGAATTGAACAGGGCAGAAAAGAATCACACTTGGGCACCTGAGTCCTCTTACAAGACTAATAGATGGAATAGAATTTGGTCCTTTGTCAACACTAGAATCAAATGGCCAGTTCCAGAGATGCAGAAGTACACCTGCCCTGGAGAGTCTAGCAGCTCTGCTGCCACCACATCCCTTGACCCCACTCATTGCCTTTGCTGCTTCCTGCCCACACGTCACCTACTTCCTTCTGCCCTCCCACCCACCCACCACCATTTTTCCCTGCCACTGCCACCACTTCTCTGCCTGCAGGGCCAGGGTCAGGGTCATCCTGCAGGCAGGGGTAGGAGGGCTCAGCCCCATGTCAGCATAGCAAGGGAAGCCTGGAGTCAGGCTGGATACAGTGAATTGGAACCTGCCTGTGAGCAGAATGAAATCACCTGGTGGGCTGGTTCCAGCCATGGGTCATATTTTGCCTGCCCTTGGTCTAGGTGCATTTAGATGCCAAGTATCTCCCTTTTACAAGAAAAAAGTATGCTTCCAAAATGGTTAGGATGCAAACAGCCAATACTGATTTGCATTATTTACAGATAAGACTCTGAAATGTGCCCTAACAGTGTCAGCTCCCTGAGTCTTTGTCCCAGGGAGAGACATATTATCATGTTACGACACTGAGGTAGCAAACAGTCCTAATATGACCACTACAAAGAAAGCAATGAAGTAAAAATAAGTCAAGACATACAGTGTTGTGACTGAGCCAGACCTTGGTTGGCTGCAAATTGGATTACTCACTGAACAAAAAAAATGCAGTTCTCAGAGCTTATGATTTCTTAATATTATTAATTTCTAGATGGCAGAACAAATTCTAGCAGAGAGGCCAAAACTTTTGCAAGAGAGGCCCCCTTTGCAAATAGGTTGAAGGCTAAAGAAACTAATTTGAATAATAAATTGCATACTTTTGCCTTATTTGGCAGAAAGGACTTTCTGATTTGAATTCCCCAAGAATAAAAATATTGCAGTTGTAGTCCTTCCCCTCTCTCAATTCCCAAGGCTGCAGTTACAGGGTATGACAAACCATGGGTCTGTAATATTTCTATGTTGATCATGTTTGTGTCATTATAATACTGCATGCTTCAGTTTCCCAATAATGCTAGTACGTGAGGAAGGAATGAGTTAAAGAGATAGGCAGATTTCTTGCTTCACTGGGTGTGGGGCAAGACAAATCAAGAACACAGTCCTATTGACAGTCTTAAATGGCTTTGTTGACATATCAGTAAAGTTGAGATGCCAGACACCCTGAAGGTGGCCAATGGAGACTAAGATGGGAGACTAACATGACAGTGGGAGAGCAGACTGGGCAGGCCAATTGTCTGGATGCTGAGTAGACTGAGGAGCTGTGGAGTTTTGGGGTGGAGAACCTAGAAAGACTTAAAAAAGAACAGCTGAGTATCTTTGGGGGTGCTCTGAGTTGCATGGGCAGGATTAGCCACAGAGGAATGGCTTTACCCTTTTGAGGGGGCAGAACCTCTGGATGGGTGGCCTTTCCCACAATAAATGTCTTTGCTCCTGAGAACTTGTGCTTGCACTCAGTCTTCCCATCAAGAGGTAAAGCCCCTCTTAGGATGGAACCAGATGATAACTCCTTGAGTCAAAGCCATGGAGATTCAGGGAAATGAGAGACCAGAAGGCCAAGAACTCAGAGTAGGAAGGAGCCTATCAAAGACAAGAGTACCCAATTACCTGTGGGGGCACATTTCTCATAAGAAAACCACTTTCTTTCCAATATCTCAGTTCTAATCCTCAAAGGGAATTTACAAAACACTTTTCACAGCTGAACCTATGAACTTCACTTCATCAAGCTACAGATACAAAAAAGCATGGACTAAATATAGACATTGGATTAATGGCATATTATAACCTGCCTGACATCTGACTCCCCAGGTACCTCTCCATTATTTACCACCCACATTCGTCCCCCACTTCCATTTCCACCCTCATCTCTCACCCACTGACTCCTCAATTTACAACTTCACAGACTGCCTTTCTTGCATGCATAACAGCCTCTGGCTTCTTTACTATTCATTCCATCCAAGAAGGGTATGCACCACCTGCAGGTGCTTCCTCAGTCTGATGAAGGATATTTATACCCAAAAGCTTGCTAAAAATATTTTTTGCAACTTTTTGAGTTGGTCTAATAAACGATGTTGGATTTACCCAAAGAACCTTGTCTGCCCATGCCCTTAGACCAACACAGCTACAACCTATACCCCTGTATTATAGTACCTTGCCACTATGTGACAAGGGACAGATAATAACCAGTTAGCCTTGCCAAATTACTACCTTGGCTGGTGGCATAACAAGTGGAGTTGCCACCCAGGGAAAACCCTGCAAAAAAAAGATGACAAAGTTGAGATGGAAATACAAAGCGCCCGAGCAAGGGACTAACAATCGAGGGATGGGGGAGAGGAGGGGAACGCGACTAGGTTACATACCATACAATGTTAGCCAACTAAGCCCGGGGGTGGGGGGGATGTGGAAGGGGGAAGGGGGGGGGTCACAACGCTGAGAGGGAAAGGAGATAGATACACACATACCCGTTACAGTGGTCCGTGATGTTGAAGGAAGTGGCTCGGAGACAGCGTCTTAGTCCATAAAGTCCAATCGCAGGGGTCCTCTTCCGGTGGGGCGGGGTCGTCCATGGTGGCGAAGTCCTCTCGAAGCGGGGGGGGGGCACGGTTCAGGCGGCGGCGTCCTCCGGGTCCGGTCCGGCGGCAGCTGGTCTGGAGGGGTCGATGTACTGGCGGTGGCCCGTGATGTGCTCCATGTAGATGTCGCGGGACCAGCGGATGGTGTCGGACACCATGAGGCAGCGCATCAGCTTGGCATAGAGGTGGGAAACGTGACAGGCGTGGAGGACGCTCTCGTTGCTGGGGTCCCAGGCTCCGAGCGTCCCCACGATAAGCGCGTCCACCGTCACGTTGTAGCCGTGGCCCCTCAGGGTGTCGGCCAGCAGGGCGTATTTCTCCCGCTTGCAAGCCCGGGCCTCGGTGAAGGCTTGGCGCCGGTTCTCGAAGGGGATGGTGACGTCCACCGTCACGATCTTCTTGGCCTCGTGGTCTATGACGATGATGTCAGGGCGCAGCTGGCTCTCGCAGCCCGGGACGGTGCGGTTCACGGAGATCTCCCCTGCCCCGGCCGGGATGGCCCGCACCAGGCAATCCTGGACAGCATTGTGGCGCAGCTGCCAGGCTCTGGCGTGCGGCTTGCAGCCGCACAGCACGTGGGGGAGGGTCTCCGCCGCGTAGCCACACCGTCGGCACCTCTTGTCCCGGTGGCCGAAGCGCACGGCCCCGTTCAGAGGCAGGCAGTTGAGGCGAGCGCGGTGCATGTTATGGAGAAAGGAAAGGGACACAAGAGTGTGGTCATGGGATACAAATTAGGGACACAGCATCTGGGAATCAGAGGGAGAGGTGGAGCCAGAACTCTTACCCAAGCTGAAATCTCCACAGCTGGGCTGCTGCTATAGGCATTTGTATTCTCCCTGCCCCAGCTGTTGCTCTTAAAGCACCAGCAGCCAAGGACTGATTTTGAGTTAAGGCGTGGCAACGCTGCCAAACCACTAACTCCACACTGTGGAGTAGGGGAGGTGATTCCAGTGCCTCTCCTAACATGGCACTTGATTGGGTGTCCCTTTTGCGCACCCCCAGTTACACTAATGACCCAGGAATAAACTATGGACACATGATACCTACAAATGTAAGTTAAAGCTGACTTTTCCTGGGATAATTCTGTACCAGAGTTGCACTGACGTAGGACTGTACGTCATGTGTCTGCTCTTTTTTTACAGTGGTGTAAACACGTGTGTTCAATAAAGAAGTGAATGTTTATGCATTAAAGCACCTCAGAACATTGGATATGTTAATTTGGAAATAAAATGGCCTCAGAAGTTGAATCTTGATCCTTAATACAATAGGGGGAAAAAACCAGGAATTAAATACTGCATTTACGCAAGTCCAAGATGACTTAGAATTTAAGACAACCCCCCAGTAATCAGATTTGTTATAATTTTCCATGTATAGAATCTAATTATTGGAAAATCATCTTAAATTTATTTTCCTACCCCGTGCAAAGCAGCAGCAGTGGGCAAGGAGCCAGAGCCTTCCCCTGCCTCCTCTACCTGCCTTCTCCACCCTTTGCCCCCCGCCCATGCTTGTGCCTGCCCTCATTTTGTGTTGCTCCTGTCAATTGCCCACCAAGGTCCCCACCCTTCCTGCCACTTGCCCCCTACCATCCTATTGCCTGCCTCCCCGCCATGTGCCCCCTGCCTCCCCAAAGCCTGTGCCTGCCTCTCCAACCCACATACCACAGGCCTCCCCCATGTGTCCCTCACTGCATATTCTACCCCACACTCCTCCTGTGGTGTGCCCCCTCCCACAATAGCCACCTCCAGCCATGGTAGACTGTGCCTCATCTCCAGCTTTGGCCCCGAGTCCAAAGCCAAAGCCAGAACTGATCTACTCCCTGCCTTGGACTGGTACTTGAACCTAAGACGATTTTTCCCCGCAATCACCATGGGGCACTAGGGGGGGAAAAAAAACCCTTGTCTTGGATTTGAGTAAATACAGTAATTTGTATACCACAAAGATTGCAATTTAACCTTTGAGAGTGTCCACATGGCCTATAAAAAAAATGAACTTGTGTGCATTAACACAAGTACTAGAGTTACAAACAAGGCCCAAGGCCAAAGATTCTAAAATGGACTCCATGACTTGTCTAGTCTTAAGCTCCACAAAAATTGGCTTGGGAGAAGCCCTGTGGTGTAGTTATAATACAAACAAGAAAACTTGCACTTCTAGGGAGAGCAACATCTCTCTCCAGCTTGTGGTTTTTCTCCTTGCCCCTTTTGACACACCATGAGTCACAGAGTCAAGAATCTGATCTGTAAATGCCAATTTTTTTCTCTAACCTGAAGAGGCTGTCAGAGACCCAGAATGTTTTCTTCTCTTTGGAGACCCTATTTTCTTTGGAATGCCCCTCCCCTCCACATTAACTGTCACATAAAGGTGTTTTCAGAGATAAGCTCTTCAGGGAGTAAAAAATGGGCGTGTCCACACGTGCATTTACACTGGCTTAAATTTACTGTGCAGTTAGTAACTGCAGTAAGTGGAAATAGGCCAGCATCTATACATGCAGGCATTAAAGTGCATTAATGCTTTGTGTGGACTGACCTGGGACTGAAGTTAGTCCCAAGTCAGTCTCCACACACAGTGTTACTAAGCAGTAAGTCTTCTACACATGAGTGACTGCGCAGTAACTAATCAGGTGTAAATTTGATACCTGCATGCACATGTAGACGTGTCCCCATACTGCGCAGTAATTTCAGTTACTGCACAGTACATGTGCACGTGCAGATGCACCCACTTAGGGTTTCTCTGATCTATTTATGACTATTTGTTGTTCTGACTGAATAATTTTGGCACCTGAACTTGCAGTAGTGTTCCTTTAATGAGGTACAGATATACAGTGGTTGTTCTCCATCTAATTTTTACACCTTATTTCCACCAAAAAACAAATCATAACTCCTCGTACTGGCTCTTTTAACATTCTTGATAAGGGTGATTTCTTGTCTTAACCCAAAATACTCTGTGTTTAAAGAAATGGATCATTTTCTGATCATTCCCTGAAAATATTATGTTCGGTCCTTTCTCGTATAGGACAAAATATCATGGGTGGTCTAAGTGCTCTTCACAGCCAAGCCTTTTTATGTTTAAAAACCAGCAGGATATAATGTTTGAATGAAGAGCTGAATAAATTATTTTTGTTGAATATTATATTTGAATGAAAAAAGGCTTTAGACTTGGGAAGACTCATCATGAATTCAATTTAATGAACACTTATGACTGAAAATAACATAGAAAAGCCAATATTTGATTTTAAATTTGTATTTAAAATTTGTATTTAATGTGTAACCCAGGCGGTACTCCAAGATGTACCCCCTCTCCAATCGAAGGAATCAGAGCAGGTGCACAAGCTCTGTGGGAGTTGTAGTGACCCTCCTTCCTTCCCCTATAGAGCAGAGTGAGATCATCAATGGGGACTTAATATATTTGCAACCCACTTGTAAATCATGACCCGTGGCTTGAGAAACGCTGCCCCAGCGTGGTTCTCTCCTGTGGGGGAGAAATAAGCAGCTTTGCTCACTCACTCATTTAGGAGCCAAGCTAAAAAATAGGAGTGTCGCTTGCTTGGAAGGAGGTAAAAGCCACCTGCAAGGCAGGACGTGGGGAGCTGCTGTTCCCAGGAGCAGGGCATGGCCAGCTGGTAAATGAAAGGCTGGGCCTGGATCAGTGTCCATGAGGGAGGGCACCTAGGGGCCAAGACAGGGCAGTGCCTCTGCTCTGCTCAAATTCTGCCATCTGAAAATGCCCTGGACAGCCACAGCTAAATTCCCTCCTAGCCAATGGCAGAGCAACTGAGATGTTGTAATTGCTCAGACTATCACAGACCTAACTTGCATCTCAAAAATCAGGGGTTTCCAGAGTACAGGCTCAGAGCTGTTCCATCCAGCTCACCAGGCTGCTGGCGTTGGTGGCCTGGACTGGAGGGGTGGAACGTGAAGGCTGTTAAAAAGGAGGAGAGGTCCTTCACACCCATCGACTGAAGAGCTTAGAAGGAAGCAGGTAGATTATTAATGAGCAGAGATCCTGGTTTTCTCTGATTTAAAAAAAAAGCGGGGGGCCACCAGTTTTCAGGTTAGAGGGAGTGGCCCCAAATCCACATTTTTCCATGATTAAAATGAAATGGCATTATCTCTATCTATCTATCTATAGATATCTATATATTAATTTTGTTTCATTTTAGTCTTGGAGAAATGTGGATTTGGGGTTACTTTTTTAGGTCTGAAGATTGAGGATTTTTTTTTTTAAATCAGAGAAAACCAGGATCCCTGTTGATGAGCCATGAAGTCAAGTGGTTTTGTCAGTGCTGCCTGACTAGAAATGTTGCTGCGGGGCAGTTGGTTTTAAACTTTGGATGGAGCTGAAATCAGAGGGGAGTACAAGTACACCTCTGAATACCCTTACTAGCAGACTGCTCAGTTTAATTCTCATCTGAGGGTTTTGTGCTGCATCAAATCTAGACCTTGCAGACTGCCCAGCTCCATGCTCCACGTACCTGTGAATGGTTCAACTGGACTCACACTATATACTCGTGATTAATTCAAGTTAACATTTTTCCTTGTCTGTTTTAAGCCTAAATTACTGTTCCCCAGTCTGTTCGGAGGCTAGATAATCACCTAGCCAGGGTTGTTTGACCCCAGTACTCTTTCCTGCCATGGCAGGGGGTCGGACTTGATGATCTGCTCAGGTCCCTTCCAACCCTACCAACTATGAAACCATATACCTTTAATGAGAAAAACAGTACTGGGAACATAACATGTATAAACCAGGAGGTATAGGGGACACTACAGTGTCCCGAGGGGGCAGGATTCAATAAAGGTTAGGCACTTACAATCGTAGACATATTCATCTAGTTGACAAAAAACAGGTTTAACAAAATATAAAACAGAACCAGCAGAACAAACAATACTGGTTGGCAAAATATAAAATGCACAAAATACAAAATGTCAAATAACAAGAAATTTCGGGGCCTACGTACCAGGAGGGGGGAAAGAGGGAAAACGCAATGACTCCCTTGCACTGCAACAAGAATTTTTTCCTTTCACCCCAGGTTGGACTTGAACTCAGATCACCCATGTGGTAAGTAGAAACCCTACCAGCCAGCCACTTGTGGCTGCTAGGCATTTTGACCTTCCAGGAGCCCCTGCCTCACATTGAGCTTCCTGGCCTCCTGCTGGAGGAGCTGGAAACAGAGCTGGGAAGCTCTCAGGTCACTGCTCAGCTTCTTGCTAGAGCTGGGGAACCTCTCCTGCTGGCTGCAGCCTCTTGTAGGGGGATCCTGGAGCCCTGCGGGGAGCCTCACCTGCCGGCCACACGCCACACTGCTGAGGATCCCACTGCTGCCTGCAGGTCCTGCTGCTTCTAGGGCAACTGCTCCCACCCCTCTGGCCCAGCTCTTTGAAGCTCCTTCCTTACGGTCCCTCACTGGTCTCTCTCTTGAGTCAGCTGCGCTACCTGTTTTATCCCCCTCCAGGTGACCCAAGGGGCCAATCAGGGGACATGGAGGGTGTGTCTCTGGAGCCTGATTGGTGAGGAAAGGGAATCCCAAGCCCTCCAATCATCTTTTACCCTTTCAAAACCCCTGGGCCAAATCATTACCAGCTAGCCCTCACAAATGATTGTTTTAAAAGTGTGTAGGGGTGGGGGATTTTTTATTTTTATTTGCCTTGAAGGTCTTCAACTTCTTGGCTCTGATGATTTTACACTTTTTCATTCAACTATAAGACTTGGAAATGTACTCTTTTTTAGCTGACAGCTGAGGTGCTTACTTAATAATATGAATCAAGAATCTTAGACTTTCAAGGCTAACTCCAAATACCATCACACTTTCAAAAAAATTAGCTGACAGTGTGGAGAACTTTTTAAATGTCTAAGACAGCTAAAAATAACATACTAGATAAAAAAAGAGCATCAGTTCCTTTACGGATGTCATCTGGAAGTGCAATGCCTCAAGATAGTTCTTGATGGAAATTGGATCTGCCCCATCATGCCACACAGACCTTTGGACCCCCTTTCATTCTGCTGATAGAATCAATTATGTGTAGCTTTGGGGGTGTCATTTGAGGGGATAGGATCATCTTGACATTCAGACATTTACTATTAGGACATACTAGGAGGCCAGTTTCTTTAGTGCTACTACAATGAAGATAAGAAATTCTCATGGTACCTTTAAGCTGCGTATAAGCTGAGTTTTTGTTTCAGCCTTAAGTGTCTAGAAATTCCTACTTAGGTTCCAATTTCCATGGATAATCTGGAGAAAAGGAAAACTGTTAGTCATTTTAGGACTTGTATCCATTTCTTCCAAAGATATGAAATCAAATAAGTATAAATCACTGATCTTTATAATAACATGTCATCACATGGATAGCAGCAAGTATGAAAGCAACAGGAGCTGCAGGGTCAGAATGACTGTGATTGTATAACAGGAATTCAGTGACATGCACTCTGAAATTATCTAATGTCCTTGCATTGTATATAATCTGCTTACCTTTACTAATTGAGGCATTATAGATAAACATGTGTGTGTCAAAGGCTGAGCAGGCCTTCAAAAGTTTTCCCAAGACGATCATTTTGTATATTCTAATTGATAATTTGGAGGATGCATAATGGATGACATAACAAAAGGCTCAAAGTTGGGAGCTGGCAAAGGAAGCAGAGGGAATACAAAGTTCTGGATGGAGTGTCACTGTATAAAGCTAGAATTACAACATGAGCAGTCGTCTTTGCCAGAAAAACATGAAAAACATGGGGAAAGGAAATATTGTGAAAATACAAGTTCGAAAGATGCACTGCCATGATCCAAACAAAAGAAATGGAAGGTTTCTTAAACAATAGGAAAAGAAAACCACAGCAATATGCAGAGCTTGACAAAGTGTTGCCAGGGTGTCAAGTCCTGAATCCACTGCCTCCCATCACCACATTTTTTTTAAGGGTATTTGTAGGTAAAAGGGAAAAGAGTCTCTTCAGGAAGAGTTCCTAGCATGTGACTCTGCAAATGCATTTTCATCCACAGATCACCTGGAGCAGCCTGCACAGCCAGCAGGTTCTACCTGACATTCTTGGGAGAATTATCCAAGGATCTGTTCAGCTGTGAATCCCCAGATCAGTGATTCTCATCCAGGGTGCCACAGCACCTTGAGATGCCTTGAGATCCTTTCAGGGGTGTTGTGGGGTGCCACACAATTTTAGCACTTTTAGGTGTGCAAACAGATTTTACAATATGAATCCAGAGATTTCAACTAGGAACCCATAATGTTGAATATATTCTCACCTGTTGTGGCCTTCTATGTTGCTTGAGACAGGAAAAAAAAACATTATTCTTTTTCTGCAGTTAAAAAATGAGTGAAAACTAAGGGCTGGCATTTTCTGAGGGGTGGCTTGAACCTAACAAAGGGTGCCTTAAGTTTAAAAAGTTTGACACCCATCACCCTCGATCTTGCTGCAGGCATCAAAACAGAGGAACCAAGACCTCGATCAAGGAAGTTCTGTCCGTCACATCTGTTACTTGTTAAGAAATGTTTTGCTATGAAGTGGGAGATTTTTCCTAGTTGGCAGGCAGGGAATTTCACTATTAGGAAGGATTTTGGAGTCCCCTGGCTGCAATGGGCTACAGTTAAGGGCAGAGCCCAGATAAGGGATTTCTGTCATGCAGTAGGAATTCTAGTAAGCCTATTGAGTTAGTCAAACCTTCTTTGCTGGTTCACCTCTCTAAAAACTTGGACAAACTAACAAAGTACAAGGAATTAAAAGCAGGATTTAACGTGTGTCAGGTGACTGGTCATTACTGTCCATGTGCATGCATTTACCCAACAGCATGTGAAAATTAAACCACGATAACTTTTCAATGGTTCATAGGGGTGTAACCAGTTTAGATAGAGAGTAAAAGCAGACACATAAACACTTATTACAGGACATACTTGCCATAAGTTATTCCACTTTTTAACTGTATGTATCCAATGCTTTAAATATGTCCGATAACTCCAGGCACAAGCCAAG
The DNA here is from genome assembly GCF_052110815.1 of Crocodylus siamensis. NCBI lineage: Eukaryota > Metazoa > Chordata > Crocodylia > Crocodylidae > Crocodylus > Crocodylus siamensis. The sequence continues at coordinate 219,769,420 of NC_143398.1, read as the reverse complement.
AGCTCTCTACACACTTGGCCTTATGTAACAACAGCTTGGCCTCACCGTGGATCCATACCTGTGTGCAGCCCTTCTGTTCTCACCTACCAAAGATGTGGCAGGTGAGAACAGATTGTCAAGATAGCTAGTCAGATAAAAGAAACATCTTACGGTCATCTCTGGGGACCAGACATGTTCTTGGCAATTTTACCCCTCCTGTGTAGTGGGCAATGCTTTTTTGTTTTTCCAACTGGATGCTTGGTGCCATTGTAGCACTACCAGTGCCTCTCCATTCTGTAAAAGGCTGGAAAAATGCCAGGGGTCAGGCCTTTCCCCAGGCCATGGAAACTAGGCATGCTGTCTGTACAGAAAGGACCTCATTTTCATTGGGATCCCATCATTTTACTCCGTGTTCCCAATTTCTGCACAAATTCTGGGAATGAATAAAAGACATTGCATTACTATATAAAGTTAAAATACATATCTAATACAAACAAAGCAAGAAATAAAAAAGAAAAAAATCCAAGAGGGTGACAGTAAAACAAACAATCAGTCCAGCATCCTTGATCTTTGGTGTGGCTGAACTCTGAAGCCCTGGAGGTGATGCTCCACACGATGCACCATTTCTTGTAGCCACTCTGCAGCTATTTCATAGCCTATCAAGAAGTTTTGCTTTACATTTTATAGTCTAGCAGCTAATATCCCAATCACTCATAGCGATAGCCTTTAACAAAAACAGCAAAACACAATTATTACTCATAACACAGTCAAACTTGATTCCTCTCTGTTCCAAGAAAACTTTGTGATGCTTCAGTGGTGTTTCCCATCCTGCAAAACATGAAGACAAAAAGGGAGGGGCTCATCCCTCTTGGTTATTTCACTCCCAACTGATACACTGTGGCTGGCTATGCTTGGTAGGGCTGTATGAAATTCTGCTGGGTATTTCATTTCAATGCTGTTTTGACTCATTTTGAGCTCGAAACAGTGAAATCGAAACGAAAGGCTTCAAAACAGCCTCAAAACGAAACAACGGCACTCGAAACATTTCGAGTTTTGAAGCTGGGTTTGCTTGCAGGGAAACAAACTAAGGAGAGGAAGGGAAAAGAGGGGGGAAGGAGTGCTCTCATATTGACTGTGTAGCTGACCAGTGACTGTGGTCCTTCCCTAAGGACCCTGCCAATCCCAGTGCTCTGGGGGAGAGACGGAAAAACAGCTGTGCTTTAACACACACACAGAGCACGTCACAAGTTTTGCTTGTCAGCAGGTTGAGGTGCAGTTTCCCAGAGTACCCTGCACCTATCTCCTTGAGACTTGGCAGACTTTGTGGCCTCAGCAGGGGCTAGCATGCCTGCAATTTTCACCCCGCTGTCCCTTAACACATACACGTGACATGGGTTTTGCTTTCAAGACTTTGAGGTGCAGTTTCCCAGAAACCCCTATGCCCATCTACTTGAAACTTGGCAGGCTTCATGCTGTTAGAAGGCGCTATCAACCCTGCAAGTTTCATCCAAATCAGGTAAGAAATGACAAAGTTATAGGGAGTTTCATGCTTCTCCATTATTGTCTATGGGCAAAACGTCAAAACAGCATCAAAACAGCGAAACAGTTTTGACTAAATGAAATGGAACAATGCTTTTGAAATGAAGTAAGACTCAAAATAGAACTCTGACCTGTTGAAAAAGAAGTCAAAACGAAACAGTATTGTTTCGCACAGCCCTAATTGCTTAGCCTATAGCCATGCTGGCACTGATCTGGAGATTCCCCTGATGTTTCTGGGTCTACATGTGGGACCATGGGTCGCACTGATGGGGCTTCTGCCTTCCCCTTATCCCGTCCATTTGCCAACCAGGTATTCCAATAAGTAAACAAGATGGAAACAAAAAGAAAAAGGCAAATTCCTTTACACCTGACGATTAGTCAGGCCCACTGGAATGTCTTTAGTGGGGGCTTGGATCCTCAGGGTTTCGCTCCCCGCCGTCCCTGCTCAAGCCTTGTTACTGGCTCATACATGTTTTTCTAATAAGTCCCAGATGGTGCCAAGGCACCTGTTATCCCTTTAGGTAATGTTGAAATAATATTTCAGTCTTGTCCAAATAGGGCTTTCCAAGTAATTCAGTAATCCAGCAAAATTGATAAAGAAACAGCAACAAAGTACATTAAACACTTGGAATCCTCAAATTCCTTAACTCACATGAAAAGTCCACTCAGATACCGCAGGATCTTCCCACACCTTCAGATTTGTCTTCCTCTCTGCCATTCCTGGCTCCTGGTCACATTACATCCCCATCAGCTGCTCAAACTCCTGGGCATCCACTGCTGGGCACTCCTGCAAGTGTTTGGGCTTCCACTGTTCTTCCCCTCTGGTATAGGAGATGCTCACAGGATACTGTGCTCACATTCTCCCTTGCAGCCCCGTGCCTACTGTCGGCTTTCTCCCTGGTATACTGGCTCTTCTCCCTGGCTGGCGCTAGGCTTGCAGCATGCTCTCCTATGTACAGTGAACACACACTTCTAAAGCACGGCTGCTGCCATGTCTGCTTCTTTTGCTATTCTTTCACCACCACCTGTGCTCCTACTGGGAGGTAAGGAACACTATCGATCAGTCCTTACCAGGACATCTGGTTCTTCCCTGGTGCCCTGGGATGGTTCCCCTGGATTTCCCCATCCCATGTTCTTTGGGACACTTGGAGCTAAGCTCCCACACTGTATTTTGTCTATTTCCTAACTAACTAGACCCCTCCATTCACTGGTATGTAGTGCTGTAACTGAGCTCTTAAAAATCTCATACGGTGTAATGGAAATTTTTTGTCTGATCCCCTTGCTGGCCTCAATGCATTGGTCAGTTTGAGAAACATTAGGGAACTGAATCTGGTAACTGAGGCTCTGGTTTCATTAACATCATGCTATGGATAGAAAAGTTAATATCTATCTTAATTGATGAATAAAAAATTGATGTGCTTAATTACTGACTTCCTAGATTTGTACCTATAACCTCCAAAGAGCCAAGCCTGCCGATTAGTAAATGATAAAAGTTGCAAGCTGGCCTCATCACCTAGAAATTCAGTCCTTTGAAAAATAAAAAGAAGACTCTACTCATGGTTATCTTTGTAAGCCCTTTGTAATCAAAAGGGCTAACCATTCCCACTCAGCCTCAGGAGCTTATGTACATGAACATTGGTGCAGAGCGGGAAATAGAGGGTTTGTTCTGCCCAACAGTATAGAAATGTGAACTGAAGAGGGTACAGGCCTAGAAAATCCACATGTGATAGCAGATTAAAATAATTTAGGTTCTTCAGGGATGTTAAGGAAAAACAGTTTTGTCCCAGAATGCGAAGGACTCCTTTGTATGGTTCTAGGGAATCGAGGCATTGTCTCAATCCTAATGATGGAGGCAAGAAATTAGGATGTACATTTTGTATTGGTAACCCAGGGGAGTATGTGTTAAGGCAGTGCAATGTGGATGGTGAAAAGCCAGTTTGCTTGAAGACTTGATGAATGTGAGCCAGAATGAGTGGACACTTTGTAATACAGGAATGTCCAGAACCTAGTCTGAAACAGTTACAGACTAACCACATCAGTCTGACACTAAATTAAATAGAACCAAATAGTAAAAGCTGATAAAAAGACTGAGTCATTGTGGAATTAGTAAATGTCTGAGAAATTCTATGATTGTAAAAGTTAAACGGCCAGAGGGTGGAGGGGGAAATTAACGTGTCATGGGGAAGGAAACATGTTATAGACATAAGGGTTAGAGATAGAAGATACACATAAACTGGTTTAAGTGATCAGAAACTGGTTTAAACCTGTAACAGAACAGAAGTTCAGTGCACATAAACCAGTTTCCAAATGGCTGAAACTGGTTTAAGATAAACCTGGTTGAATGTAGTATCAGACTTAACTGATTTGGGTCAAACCAGTTTATGAAACTTCTATCCCAGACCACTCCCTGGTTCAAGTTAAATCACAGTCCCCCAGCATCCCAGGATGCTTTGCAGCCCTTGGCTGGACTGTGCTATCTGCTCCAGAGAGTAGGGTTGGCCCCGTTCCTTTGCTCCCAGCCAAAGCAGGGAGGGTTGGCTGACAAAGGGTTTGGGGTGGGAAACCCAGCTCTCCACTCAAGCAGCAAACTCTGAACTCTCCTGCTAGCTATGGCCGTGTATAGACAAAATGACAGGCATGTGTGCACAACACTTTAAAGTGGACTAAATACTTCTGCACCGCTTTAATGGTGTCAGTGTTTGCATGCCTTGGCGTATTGCACATTAATTCCAACCCACTGTAGGAAATTCGGTGGGGTAATGCTCCTTAAATGAATTGAGGCATAGCAAACTAAAACTCCTCTGAGGAGTTTGCTGCCCCTACAGCTGCAGAGTGAAGCACTGGGCTCTGTGCAGCTCAGGGGCTTTGCAGAAAGCCCTGCAAGCAGCCTGGCAGCAGCCCAGGCAGGCAGGCTTCGCCCAAGAAAAGCAGAGCCTGATCTTTTCTTTTTTCCCCCTTGAGCTTTCCTGACTGCCTGTCTGAGCTGCACAGGAGCCCAGTGCTTCCCCCCGCAGCTGCAGTACCCCTCAGGACCACCTGAGTCAACTGCCTGTGGGCAGGTGCCGCCTGGGGCAGGGGCTGCTGCTGCCATGGAGGGAAGCACTAGCACCTCCCCACCCCCGGGCAGCCCAGGGACCACCCCTCCCACTGGCAGCTCGCCCTCCACTCTCTGCTGCTGGAGAGGCAAGTAAGTCAGTGTGTGCACGAAACAGGGGTTTAAAGGGCCCTAAATTGAAGCAGAGTTTTTAAAACCCCACTGCTTCAGTGTAGGGCCCCCATTTCTACAGGAGCAAATTAGATTCATTACTCACATTCAGAGAGAATAGTTCACTTTATCTTTTGTTCCATCCAGCCAAAAGTTCCTTTCAAATATTCTCCTCCTCAAAACTATTCTCTTCTCCAATATTACTTATTCTTTTCTCTGACCTCAGTCACCTCTTTTGCAACAGGTTTCCTCTTTCCTGTTCTGTCTCAGCTCTCCATCTCCACTCTCACTTGAACTGGAATCAGGCAGTCAGATTCCAGTGCCTTGTGTCCACCCACAGAGGCAGTGTGAGAGAAGCAGCTTTGGTTCTTTGGGTAGTTGTGATATATTTTATCAGACCAATTAAACAGTTGGAAAAATTGTTCTTTGCAAGTTTTTGGGCACTAACACCCTTCTTCATTCAAAGGGAGAGTTTGTTGGTGTTTCATGTGCTATCCTGGGTAGAATACAAGCCAATATTCAAAATGCAGGTCTGTAAAAATGCAAATGCATGGTTTTTCTACTGTCTGTACTTAGCCAAGGGGAAAACGTTGACCCTGTCTGTTGCCACCATGTTGCTCTCTGGATTTAACATAATGTTGCAAAGCAGATGAATGTATATAATGTGATGGGAGGTACTATTCTTGAACTAATAAGGTGCTTGAAGAGAATAAATCCAAATTATAACTGTGCTGCACAAGTGTCAACGTAGGGAAAGCAACCATCAGCTTCTACAGGAATCCTTCCCAGACTTTAACTATGAACTTAAATAAGGGCCTAGTAGTAAGGTCCTCAGTCCTACCTACAATAGAAAATGAAGTTAACCAAGTAATAATAGGAAATGGAAAGAAATACTGAGAAGGAAAAAAGCCTAGGAAACTGCGTCTGAACTCAATAGACTGGTTTAAAGTTATAGGAGGTAGAAGTGAAGTCAAGAGGTTAATATCCAATAAAGGATCTTACCATGTGTGAGTGACACACTGCAGCATCTGACTTGTAAGCACCTGGCCTGTAAACCCTTAGAGAGACACCTAGGCTCCCTGGATAGTGCATGAGAAGAGTAGGACCCTTTGTAAAGGTGACCTGAAAAAACATATATGCTGATCAGGAAGCCACATAGAGTTAGCCAACAGAAAAAGCCAAGGAAAGGAACATGTCCTAAACCACACCCCTCCCTGGAGGTTAGGCACCCACATGCAGCCCCAAGTCAGGCACCTTTGGTCGTTTCTGTTCTGCAGCCCTCAGTGGCTCACATCTCGCTCCCCTCAGGGACTTAGGCCATGAATACGGTTTGCAACAGCCTCCTCAAGCACACTGTCAGGCTCCAGACATGCTTCCTCTTAAACCAAGTTTCTTGAAGCACTTTTTGGAGAGCTACTTATGACTGCTGAGTGACAAGTCCAGTTAGGCAGCCTTCATGCTAATGAACCAGCCCACAGTGCCATGCAGATACAGCTGCACTGCTACAGCTTATTATACAGACAGGGCCTTAGACACCAAACTCTGAGCCACAGGGAGGTGCCTATCTCCAACCTGAATCTTATCACAGAGTTAAGTACTTAAGCCATTTCTTTCCAAGACTGGGGAAGAAGGGGAGGACCAGGAAGGCTGGTATCATTGTTTCCAAAGGACAGCTGGAACCTCAGAGGTTGGAGCATTCATCTAGGATTTGGGAGACCCTGCTTCAATTTTATACTCCATTTGAGAGTTTAGCCTCCCAAATGAGTGTACCAACTAGGGCTGTGTGAAGCTTTGGGTGCTAATTAGATTCAGAGGAGATTTGGCCCAGTTTGGCAGCAGACTCTCCAAATCCAAATCAAATCTGGAGACCAATAAAAAAGTCCAAATCGATTCAAAGCTCCCTGAATCGATTCAGAAAAGATTCAGAGAACTTTGCAGCTTTGGGAAGTCCCCATGCACCGCCGCAAGGAGCTGGACCTGGACTCTGTGCCAGTAAGTATGGGCCAGGTTGAGGGGCTGGAGAAGGGCAGAGGGGACCATGGAGGGACCCCTGCCAGGCCCATCTCCTGCCTGCTCCCCCTGCCCCCTTAGTGTCCCCTGACCCTTGCCTGCTCTCCCAGCTCCCTCCCCCCGTCCCCCACGGCTGCCCTGCCTGTTGGGGCCAGGCGGGGCAGCCATTGATGGGGCTAGGAGAGCAGGCAGGGTATGGGGCCTGTTCAATTCAGAGATTCGGCTGATTTGGTGGCAGCCGGATCTCTGAATCAGATTCCACTGAATCCATTCAAATCACCAAATCAGATCACTGTCCCTTGAATCAACTGAATCCGAATCCAAAGTGAATACTAGCCTCTTCACACAGTCCCAGTACCAATCACTTTATAGGATATTCTGGAGTGGGGCTCCCTCAACCCAACCTGCTAAAGCTGTTCCACTTTTCTAAGTGACTCTACTTATGACTTGGGTGACTCTACATATGATTTGAACTGCATACATGCAAGAGACCCAGGGTGACCCATAACAAAAGGATAAGGGACAGTGTGCTTGAGAAAAATGTTTTATTTATGATTCAGAGAGGTGGTTAGCTGTATTAGTCTGAAGTCAAGCAGAAGGCAGAGCAGAGTGGCACCTTCGAAACTAACTGGTTCAAAGAGGAATTAAACCTTTTTATAGTCGACAAACAATTTTGCCAGATACTATGAAAGGACTGGCAGAAAGATCACAGCTAAAAAGATTTCTTTCCAGCAGGGACAGGAAATGCCAATAAAAGTGGCATGTTGACACCTATGTTCCCCTTGTCTTTCCAGCCGCTATTTTACAGGTTAACTTTGCAATTTGATACACATATTTGCATATTGATGTTATTTACAGTTTGCTTTGCTGGCTGATGCTGTAAGGGTTTTTCTCTTTGATGATTTGGCTCAAAGCCTTAGGGGTCTGTTTGCTTTGGACCACCCAAATCATATTACTCATTCTTCTACATAATAGTGTAAGAAGTATGTCATATTTTGGAAATGAGAAACTGTACATAAATCATTGCAGACAATGTAAACAAGAAAAAAGTGTCCATGAGACACTGAATTTTATGCCTGCTTTAACAAAGATATAGTTGGACTAGATCCATTTATTCAAAATTATAATATTTTAATATTGTTTATTAACAAATAACTTGGCAAACATTTAGGGTTTTAGTAAGTAAATCCATTGTATTCCCCCAGCATCTGGTCTTAATAATCCTTAATGCTTTCATTGGATTTCCATAAGTTTGCTTTTTTAACTAAAGTACTATTATTCATAAAACGGCCCGTTTAATTCTCATTGAAATTCTAATAAAACTGGTATTGGTTTCAGATCAGTAAAGCTAAAGGAAAATAACTTCATAATAACTTAAAAGATATGGAAAGTACTCTGTAAAAGCTGCTACACAAGTAGCTGAAAAATACTGCAGTAGCATGTCACAGCCCAGACAGTGCTCGTATGCTACCGCTCAGTATAATTAGGCTACTGCACAGTAACATCACCTAAAGAACGCTCACTGGCACTACTGCACAGTATCTCCAATTATTGTGCATTTATTTAGTACTTGTTCATACAAGTTCATACAACTACTAAATAAATGCGGAGTAACAACTGCACAGTAGCGTCTTGTGTAGATCCGCCCACTGAAAAACAAAATCTACCTTTAATCCTTATTCATGTGAAACTGTATTATCAGAAATATTTAGGGGAAAGAAAACAATTAGGAATTTAATGCAACCTTCCCTGTAAGTGCTATAAGAAGTGAGAAATTAGAAAAACTTGGTAAAGTATATTCATCTTTTAAGGTAGGATGCATCCAAACCAAATACAGTTATGAATAAAGAAGATTCTGGTAGATTTTATGTACAGCACAGAATTTCCATACAATCTGTCACCTTCCAGTTGACAGGGCTCAAGAGAATCCCAGCCCTGGAAAATGATTTTCAGATGCATTAGTTAGTTTCATGCCAAGTCTCATTTGTTTAAGGAGTTCCCTCTATTATTAATTCCTCCTTGGGCTGTAGTTAAAGTATGTCCTTGCAAAGAAGGATTTTCTCAGGTGCTTTAATTAGACCTTTAAATTTTTTATTTAAAGACATTTCACCAATTTGAATTGTTACATTTTGGCAGCTGTGCTCCTGAAAAACAAATTCAGGCTCTTAGGTAGTGAATTTTTTGGTACGATTTTCCTTTTCTTGGTATTGTTTCTAAATCCCCACCACATAAGACAGATACAACAGCCTAAGACAAGCAATAAGACTTGCAGTCGCCTTCAACTAATAGGAAGTAGGTTCTGTAAATAATATACTTTGGGCCATTTTTTTTTTTGCATTTTCCCACTACCATATGAAGCTTAAACTATCACCTTTATAATATTCATGCTACTTGAAAAGCGAGCCTTAATGTTAAAATAATGTTGTGAGGCATCTCATTGAAAAAACAGGATTCTCATGTGTAAACAAATGTAGTGTAAAATGGATATGTTTGACCCAAAGTATTTTCAGAGGGTAAACAGTATGTCTGGTAAAACAATAGTGTAATGGTAAAATATAGAGAACTGCAGGAAAAGGATTGACATTTACTCTTAAAACTCATTACTCATCACAAAGAGGTGTTGGGTAGTGATCTCAGCCCAGTTTAGAACTTCCTTCATTTCTCTTAGATCTGTAGTATCTTTTGGGCCTCGGATTTTCAGAAGTACCTAAGTGATTTAAGACAAAAGATGTCATTGGGCACCTACACAGACGCACGGAGGCTGCTCCAACATGCTGTACTGCCAGCACATTGGAGCAACAATTACCATGTGCCAGCAGCCTCCTATGTCTCTTGTATCAGCATCACTGTGCTTAAAATGGGTGCGGGGGGTGTGCTTGAACTAAAGCTCGTTGGATGTTTAAGCATCCCCACTGCTATGTTTAAGCATTGAGATGCTGATACACAAGACACAGTGGTGCTTTAATTAGAGCGGCTCTTGGAGCTTCTCTAATTAAACTTCTGCCCCTTCCTCTCTACCAGAGCACATATAAAAGTGCCCACTGATTTTTTTCCATTGACACGTGTACTCCCAAGTCATTTCAGCACTTTTGTCTGAAAAGGCATTACTATTCCATATTTTATTTTTTTCAAATCAAGTTTTAAGATTAAGTAAATAAAAATAAATGCCCCCAAATAAGAATAGAACAAACTACTTCAGCTTTGAGCCTGAAAGTTGTAGTGTAATGTGCCTCCTTCTTTAACTGAGCATGCTGTTCGTTAACTGAGTTTATGCACGTATCTAAGCAAAGTGAAGCAAGAGGTACACACTAATAGTTTATTATAATGGGGAACTTCCAATATGGTCCTCTTGCCAGCTGTGGCCATTTTCAAGGGGCCAAGATCAAGCTGCAAAGGTGTGGCTAAAGCAGAAGGCTCCTAAGTTTGTTTCTGAGTGACCGCGGAGTGAACGTTTATAAACATGATGATTAGTTCAGTCAGCAAAGTAAAGGAAGCTGTAGCAGGCGGGGCGCCCTAAGGGTTGCCGTGCTCTCCCCTAGTGCCCCTTACCACGTCCAGGTTGTCTACAAAGCACTCTTCATTCTCACCCACCATGTCTTTGCTCTTATATATATATATATTTTAAGGAGGCTGCCTCTTTGTCTCCCTAGACACTGTTTACCTCCTGCTACATTAGCCCAGCTCCGCTAATGGGTGTTCCTGGGCACCCCAACCTTATGGGCTATGCGTGGCTCCAACCACCCCTGTACCACACCCCAAGCCTTGCAGATGTACCAGATATTGTTCGGTCTTAGTTGCAGCCCTTGTCTCTCTCTGCACCCTCTGGCGCTTGGACTCTCAGCAGGCCTTGTCTCTCACTGCATCCCGCAGGCGCTCTGGTTTTCCACAGCCTTGTCTCTCATCGCACCCCCTGGGTCTGGAAATCTGGCACCAGAACAGTGGCACTGCTCTCCTGCCACCAAACTTCCAGATCCATAGGAGCCCTATGAGCTGGATGACACAACACTGCAGGCTGTAAATGGCCCATGAGCCAGGGGTTAAGCATCCCTGGTATAGACCATAAACTAAGGTAAAAAGAAAACAGGATGGTGGATTAGGATGGTGGCAAAGATTAGGATGGTGGCAAGCATCATTGCCTGATGGTGAAGGGAGCAGATAAGAAATGCTGTCTTCCAGAATTGTAATTTTCACACGGCTATAAATCAGAACTAACTGACACCCTCCTAATCTGTGCAAGAAATGGTCCAGTTCAGTTCTAAAAGCTTCAGTCAAACAAAGGAATTTGAATAAAAAATGAACCAGGATTTTTATGTAAAATATTAAAGCAAGCCATCTATAAACAAAGGGTAAAAACTGGTGGGAAATTTGAAGAATTCATTAATTTTAAGACCTGCTGCCAGTCCGTATACCGCCCTCCTCCACCTGTGTCTCCTCAACTGGTATAGGTAAAAATTCATGTTGCACCATGTGGGTAGCCAGAGGAACTTTGGGATAAGGGTCTATTTCTGTTTTGAGATTCAAGCAATAAATGGTCAGGTTGTAGACCTGTTTCATGACTCTCATTAGTAGCCAACCTCTCCACGCACCAGCTACCAGCCTCCAGTAAGAGAAAGGACATCTCCTGTTACAGTAACAGGTTGTAAGGAGACAGGGAAATTGGATTGGAAGCTGAATTGAATAGCAAAGCTAATGGAAATGGTGCACGAGATCCACTGTTCCATAGTAATAGTGATGCATGTGCGCCTGAAGCCAGACAGGGAGTTCCTGAAGGCTGGAGTAATATATTCTCAGGTCTTTGGAGATAGTTCAACGGTCTATTGGAGAAAGACGAGAACTGGGCAGTTGAATTCTGAGAGACATATGAAGGTTGTCTGTTTTCACACATGATCTCTGGAGCACCACCATGGTTGCCAAGAAGTAGTAGGATCTGACCATATCCAGAGTTAACTTCAGGGTATTTTTTTCTATCATTTGGTGGTCTGAAATCAGTGTGATGAAGTCTTCTCTGGAGATGAGTCTCATGTTGTCAGAAGTCACATTGTACAGTGCGACCTACTAGTTTGCCACCATAAACTGAAGGCAAAGTAAATATAGCCATGTGTCATCTGGCATGTTCTTAAATTGTCTAGCCTTTTCAATTGCTGCCCCAGTTACCAAGAAAGATAGTTAGATAGATGTGAAGTTCTTCCAGCCCCTCCAAAGCTGTAGCAAGTAGAAAGATAACCCTGCTCATCCGATCCTGAATTCCCCTATAATTGTTTAACTTTTGTGAGTTACAACAGCTTCCTCTAAGGAGGAGGAAGAAATTGAGAAAGGACCATCAAATTCTGTTAACAGCATCACAGTCTCTTTTATCTCATTCTGGTGACAAAGGAGCCATAGAGGGCCTGTGGCCTTGGGAGAAGCTAGGATTTTGAAAAGGCAGGTGCAGAAAGTGCGGTGCATCATCACATGTAACACAACACATATTTTTCTCCAGTACTAAAAGAGAAAAGCCTTACCAATAAACCAGGGGCCCAGGGCTACATTATTCAGTTTAACATCAAAGCAAGCCCCCCTCCCCCTTTTTTGGAATGTACATTAATTTGCTATATCTTATATTATGTATAAAAAAAAAAACTAGTCAACAAAAATCAAAAGGGCTGATTACAGGCATTTAAAAAATGGTGCTTTACTTTAAACTCGGTGTGCTCCCACAACTTGCCCATCACATGCCCAGAAGTGTCATCATTTCAATTGGACCTGGCTCACCCAACACTTGTAGGTCAGGTGCTTTAGTCGGGTTTTTATGCATTTTTATCTAATAGTTGATTGAATCAGCTTTATGTAAGAATGGCCAAAAGCCCTGCTGAAGCACCCGATCTATACAGAAGTTGCGGAGCCAGGTTGAATTAACACACTGCCTCTTCCGGTAAAGCGTGGTTTTTGCGGGGCCTTTAATGTCTGTAAGCAGCCAAGATGTTGCTTCATGAGTAGTTATTAGAATTAAATGTATGTTTCTTTTTTCAGAACTATAAAACAAAATCTGGCCTTTGTGAGCATCTTGACAGTTCATCCAGTGCTTCACTGAAAAATATTTCCACACCTGAGCCACTGTTCACCTGAGTTAACATTAACTCTGGCGTGGAAATGTATCTAGCTGGAGTTAAAACAGTTTGTGGGACTATGAAATAAGAGTTACATTACCAGGAACAGCTAACAGACAGCAGAACTTCAGAAGAAAGGAGTATGCTTGATTAATGGAACTATTAAACATGGTTAAAAAGGAAAGAGGGTCATTAGCACCTGTGGAATCAAGAGTTTAGGGAGTAGATTATACTGATCCATGAAGTCAATTGATTCCCTCACTGCTACCTGAATAGAAATGCTGATGCTACTGCCAGGCGGTTAGTTTTAAACTTTGGGTGGACCAAAGGGGGTTGCAACTGCACCACTACATCCCTATGGATAAGCTGCAAGACAAAGGTTGATGAATGGGTCCTATGCATGTATGATTCATCCTTGTTTAGGCCCCCACTATGTAGGGCCCATCATCAATACAGCCACATCAATACAGCAGGTCAGGGATGTTGGGACCCAGGCTCAGAAATCATAGCCTCTTGGAAGAACGTCTCGCAACCCATGAGGGTGGCCCTCATGTGAGCAAGTATGGATCACTAGGGTGGCCATCATAGAGGACATTCCAGTTTTCTGCTACTCTGTCCTCTATTGATATGAAACCCAACACCTTTATGACATAAAGAAGTCCGGTTTTGTATCAACAGAGGGCAGAGGACAACTGAACTGTCCTCTGTGATGGCCACCCTATGGATCACCCTAGAAACATATGTCATCACTCTGCATTTTATCACCCTCAGAATTGACCAGGGAAAACAAGTATATTGTCTACAATCCTGATGGGGAATACCCGAAATTCTGGTGCTGAGGGGCCCAGTACCATCAACAGGATATCAGTGGAAGTAGCAACAGTGCTGGCTCCTGTAGTAGAAGGAGATGCACCAGTGTTGTGACTCAGAGTAGTTTCCATGCACAAAAGGCACTGGGAGTATCTACTGTTGTCAAGAATGACCCCTGTGCAGGGCACAGAAGAGGGGAAGGAGGGAGATGGGCCTTAAAACCAGGTGATCTCAAAGAGGCCATACCAGAGAAAGGAAAATCCTACCTGCTTCTACTTTCCTAACCATAAAACTTCTTATTTTGAAAATAAAAGCTGTCAACAGGCAACAAAGGAAACACTATTAAGCTAATTAATTACTATTTTAAAAAAATCAAATTACACTCCAGCAATTACTAGCTGTTCCACAGAGGTAGTGGGTTCATCATGGTCTGAGCAGCAGATAACAAACTCCATCTTGAGCCAAGAAATACCCAATAGAAATGGATGTATGGGAGGCACCCCTACAAGGTGCCTGTCATAAGGAGAGGCAGGAGCCATGCAGATTGTATGGCTGCTGGTAACCAAGCATTGTGACAGGAAGAGAGCAGGGCAGAAGAAAAGCCCTGAAACACTTGAGCAAGAAGCACTTACTGCAGGTGCAGAGAGAAGCCTAGCTGGAGCAGGGAGCATGCTGCCATGTTTCCACAGTGTGTACTCCCTTCAAATTGGTGGAGGAAGCACAAGGGAATAAACATTAATTCGATAAGTTAGCAAGTAATGGCCAGCAGCATAGTCAGTTGACACAAGATCCAGGCCCAGATGTGTCATCTTGGATGTGGTAAGGGTGGGGTGTAAGGAGAAGACAAGCCTCATGAAGAAACCCCTCCTGGGACACCCAACAGAATCATCACCCACCCTACATCCAATTCCCAATAGTTAAAAATATACATCAAGATGTGGCAGGTGAGAAATGAACATCTGAAGTACGCAGTGACGATATCATTAGGCAGGGGTAGGCAACATTTCTTGGTTGGAGTGCCAAAACCGCCCACAATGCCTACCTTGGAAGGTGTCGGAGTGCCAGCCTGCCAGAAAAACAAAATGAGGGCAGGGGGTACATGGCAGAATGCCCTGCATGTGCCCCTTGCCCCCCAGCTCTGCTTCCTCTGCCCCCCAGCCCTGCTGCCCCTTGCCCCCTACCCAAAGCCCTTGCTCCCCCAGCTCTACTGCCCCTGCTTTCTAGCCCTGCTGCCCTCTGCCCCCCAGCCCTGCTGCCACTGTCCTCCAGCCCTGCTACCCCTTGCCCCCCACCCAAATCCCCTGCCCCCAGCCCTACTGCCCCTGCCCCCCAGCCCTGCTGCCCCGTGCCCCCAGCCAAAGCCCCTGCCCCCCAGCCCTGCTGCCCCTTGCCCCCCACCCAAGGCCCCTGCCCCCAGCCCTGCTGCCCTGTGCCCCCAGCCAAAGCCCCTGCCCCCAACCCTGCTACCCCTTGTCCCTCACCCAAAGCTCCTGCTCCCCCAGCCCTACTGCCCCCACACCCCAGCCCTGCTGCCCTGTGCCCCCCACCCAAAGCCCCTTCCCCCAGCCCTGCTGCCCCTTGCCTGCCACCCAAAGCCCCTACCCCCCAGCCCTGCTGCCTTGTGCCCCCCAGCCCTGCTGCCACTGTCCCCCAACCCTTCTACCCCTTACCCCCACCCAAAGCCCCTACCCCCCAGCCCTACTGCTCCTTCCCCCCATTCCTGCCTCCCAGCCCTACTGCCCCTGCCACCAAGCCTTGCCCCCTAGCCTGCTGCCCTGTGCCCCCCAGCCTGGGCTCTGTACCTGGTAGCAGCTACCCAGAGCTAGGGCCAGCTGCAGCCAGGAGGCTGCAAAGAGCTGCACCAGGCTCCGTACCGGTGCATGCTCCGTACCAGCGTGTGAACCCATGTGTCTGAGTGGTGGTGGCGGAGAGGCCTGAGGCAGCACAACACTGGTCTCTCCTGCGCTCCTGGCACAGAGGTGATGGCAGGGCTCTGGAGCCCAGCTCAACTGTTTGTAGCCAGCCCTGGCTCTGGGCAGCTGCAGGAAGCAGCGGGCAGGCTGCAAACAGCCACGCTGGGCTCCACAGCTCCGGCATCAGCTCCACGCTGGTGGCAACTGTGTGTGTACTTTGGGGCAGACAGCAGGTCAGTGCAGCCCTCCCCCAGGTGCACACACAGGCAATGCAGGGGCTGATGCAGGGGCTCCGGAGCCCAGCACAGCTATTTGTTGCCTTCTGGCTGCAGCCAGCCCCAGCTCTGGGTAGCTGCTGTGAGCCACAGAGCCCAGGCTGCTCCCAGCAGGCAGCTGAGATGCTGCAAGCACTGCTGGGAGCAGCCCGGGCCCCAGCAGCTACCTAGAGCTGGGGCTGGCCATGGTGTGCCAAGCAAAATGGCCTCGCATGCCATGCTCAGCATGCATGCCGGGGGTTGCCGACCCCTGTCATAAGGTTTCCCCAACGGCAGGTGGAGACCCCAGCCTTATAATACCCACCCCTAACAAGTACTCAGAGATGTAAATCAAGGATTGACAGTGGGGGAAAGAATACAAGTTTTCTACTCCTCTTTCTGTTCCCTTTTGCTTGATACAGTTGTCTGGAGGAGGTGAAGTGAAACAAAATTTCATACTCATGTCTGTGTATTTGTCATATGGTCACACATCAATTCCATTATGTAAACTGATGCATTTATAACAATATTTTAGAATCATATTCTCCTTTGGTGCAGCAGATGTTTATGTCAAATACCAGCTGAAGTCTGAAGAAAGGGTTCAGTTTTTCTCTCTTCATTATTGAATAATGAGCACATCTTTCTCCATGAGTTTTGACTGCAGGATGAGGATGTTATCAAAATGAGATGTGCAAGGCTCTTGTACTTCAAATGGAGCCTGGACTCTTCCTGGGGCTCTGCAAGGGTCAACATTTCCATGCTGTCATGCTTTCCCTTTACCACCCCACATCATCCTAACTACCACAAGGAACAGCTGCTTTCCCCAATGTCGGAAGGGAAGATAAGCAGACAGTTGTCATGCCATGAATCAGATGATGAAGTGATAATGAGCAGAAGACACAGCTTCCCACTTACAGAACTAGTGGCATCACTTTCTGACACATTTAGTTTTATGCTGAATGCAGGTTGATCCTGAATTATGCAAGATTTGTGGGGTTACTTAATCCAAATATCTAAGGCAAATTTTCACTGCTTTGTTTTACCAACCAGGTCCTTTTGAAATCCAGCTTGTGTATGACGTGTACAACAAATGACAATGGTTAAAATTGCAGCTAACACCTTAATCCTGTAAACAGTGTGAACAGACTCAGCACGCATTGTTTGATTTGCTTCTTAGTTTGAGTGCTGGAGCATATTTGAAGATGGTGAGTGATAAAAAGCTGAGTATGTTTTGGCATGTAAAAGTTTTTTGTGTGTGCTTTAGTAGTTCAGGTTACAGCAACTGCTTGGTCACAGGGAGGAACTGATGTGTATGGGGAAGACAAAAAGTGAGTCAGACAAAAAAACTCCAGGCATCGTATTTAGTTGCGTAACAATACTACAGCTAGTATAATTGGAGCAGCCACACTGACCTCACAGATGAAAGCACTATTCAAGATCTGGTTTCCAGATGTTTCAATAGAGTGTAGGCAGCTGCTAACAGAGGAGCTGTAACAGGGAGCATTTGCAGTCTAAGTGCTCAAACACAAGAGATGATTGTGTTAATTCTCTCGTTTGCCTTGGTGTGGAACAAAGTGCAAAGTTGGGGATTCAAGGATGGAGTCCTGCATAACTCCATTTGGCTAGGTAAGAAAGAATTTCATTCATGAATGCTTTGCTGCAGAAATAACTACCTTTCTTTCAAACCATGTAAAAATCAGCCATGCATTAAACACAGGCAAAATCCTGCACTGAAGTTGCTAGGATTCTTATCTGAATAATGATTGTTTTGAAGTTTTTAATGTTTTTACTGTTAACTACCTAACCAAAGCTTATTACACAAGAAAAGAAACACCAGGAAATATCTAAGTTGAGTATATTCTCTGAAACCATGAGCTGAAGTGAACATAATTACTGTTAAATGAGAGTATAAAAGAAAAATATGAACGTATAAAAAGAAGCAACTGCAAAAGGAACACACTCTTTTGCATGAACGTGGCATAGGTATTGTGTCCCAAACCCAAAACTAGAGGATTAGGAATAGTAGCTCTCTTCATAGTTCTAGTATTTCCTAGATTTTCTATAAAAACACAGGAAAATTATGCTTTTGCTATGTTTTGCTTGCATCATTAAATAGCTGAGGGATAATTATGAAAGAATGAGCCATACTAAAACACTGTGCTGACAGTGTCTTATTTCAGTAATGGGTTAGGTTTATAGGTTATTTCCCCAAATTTTCTACAACATCAGAGCAAGCATGTGTAATGTGTGTGCTGACTTATATACAAATATGTATACAGTGTTTTACCTTTTACAAAATATTATTTACTAAAGCATTTCTAACCATTTTAATTTCCAGATTTCATGCAGCATCTGAGCTGCATTCTTTTAACTCTTAAACAGCTTTCTAGAGTATCCTGGGTGGTACGTGGCTGGTACCCCCTCTCCAATTGAAGGGATGTTAGCGGGTGTGAGTGTGCTGTGGGAATGTGACTGCCTAGCTTAGGCCAGCTCACCTCCCCCCCCTACCGAGCAGAGCAGAGACCATGGGCACCCAGTAAGGTTTAACTATTTACAGATTTAATTTACAGCGCAGTGTCAATACAGCTTATTGAACAGGTACATTGAACAGGAACTATTTACAGATTTAAATTTACAGAGACAGTGAATCTTATTAAAATATATACACAGGCAATAAATAATAACTGGATATGGCAGATGCAGAATCTTTATCAACATAGGCTTTGACCCTCAGCGGTCTTCTGTTTAGCATACAGCCCCTACCCTCAGCAGGCCCTCCAGGCAGGAGGCAAGGGAACAGGTGACAGCAAACACAGGTTAAACAATATGTCAGCAGACGAAACCAGGCAGGGATAAAACAATAGTCTGAGTATACATAAACAAGACTACATCAGTAAAATTCAACACACAAAGATAACAAACACATGGAAGTAAAATACTGAACAAGGGGTACTCTAGTAGACCCTCGAGCAACTAAACCACTAGCAGGCAAAACAAGGCAGCTCATGAGTGTTTCATAACACACCATTAAAGTACACAAGTTTATGGTAAAGGACACAATTTACAGGCCGCTCCACAGTGTAAGGAATGAGGGCAAACTTAAACAGTTACTTAATGAAACAGACAATGGTACAGCAATTGTGCCAAGGGAAGGGCTAATAGAAGGAAACAAAACAGGTTACCATAAAGAAACACCATCACCCACAACTAGTCCACATGACTAGAATGGCTCAGTAACCACGAAGCCAGGGGAGTCCTCCTCTGCTGTGGAAACCCACATCTCTTCCCCTCCCTAAGACTACAATCCACTCCCCAGGTAACTCACAACTCCCCAACAGCTCTGGAGGGCTTAGCTCATCTCTCTCTCTCTCTCTCTCTCTCTGTGGGGTTGACTGCAGGGGCTTCTTCACCTCACTGGGATGGCCACCCTGTCCTACTGCCACTTGCTGCAGAAAGGCCCGAGCTACCTCATACAGCTACACAGGTCTGTGAGCTCTCTCAGGCCCCATGCACCACTCTGCACACCATGAGGGGGCTTCTGCCTCTGGCAGAGATGGGGACCCACGTTGCCTTGCGCAGCCACAGGGTCCCTTCAGCTCTGTTCAGGACCTGTGCACCACTCTGTTCACCGTAGGGGCTTCTGCCTCTTGCAGGGATGGAGACCTGTGCTGCCTCATGCAGCCACGGGGGCCCTTCGGCTCCCTCCAAGCCCTGTGCACTGCTCCGCGCACCAACACCGCAGCTGCCTCAGTGGCAGGGGCTGGCACGCAGCCACTCACTGCTTCCCACTCGCGAAGGCTTCTTCAGGGCATTTCTGGGGATGCTCCGCTGGTCAGCTCCACCAGCCCTTCTGCAGTCCTTCTTCTTCGTCCCTTGTTGAAGCCGCCCATGTGCTTTTATCCCTTCTGGAGGCTCTGCCCCGAGACTGAAAATTGACCAATGGGAAAGCCCGAGGGATTAGTTCTCCCTCAGGGCCTCTTCTTCATCTTGCCCTTGTGTCAGGGTGGGGCAAGCCTGTCTCCTGCCTTGTCTTGATTGGCGGGGAAGGGAAATGCCCCCACCAATTGACCTGAGCCATCTGGGCTCAAGCCAACAAGCTGGCCAGCCTGCCACACTAGGTTATCCAGTCCTTGCCCTGAAGAGGTTACAGATTAAAAGACGTATGAGTGAGAGAAATGTATGCACGCACTCCACTTTTCTATTTAAGTACACTTTAATTGCCTCCCCTCCACAATAAGGCATGAGCATGGCCGTGGTTTTTGATATTTGTGGTGTCAGAGTAGAAGGAAGATGATAAGGTAAAGGAGATAGCCCTGTTGCAAATCATCTCAGGGAGGATGAGCAAGAATAGCAAATTAAGAGAGATTTGTGAGATAAGTAGTTAAAGCTAGTATTCCTGGCTGAAGCAGGTATCGGGAGGTGGTGTGCTCAGACATAGGAGTTAGCAGACCTAGATGATGTGGTATGTGATGGGGAAAGCCATATGGTCAAGAGACTCTTTGACCCAGAGACTGTCACTTATTGCATACTTGTACAGAGGTATAATGGGTCCCAGCTGGTTATAATCTTTAGGTGCTTTCAGAATATAAATGTTAAATAATAATGGTAAAATCTAAACAGCTTCATTTTATACAGACTGAGTTTCAGTATCGGGTTTTATTCCACTGTAGAAAATATCCTAGGTTTGTGTCATCACCCACCCCTTTAAAAGGAAGAAACATGGAGTTATATTGGACTGAATACGGATAATGTTCCCTGCTGTTACCATTCTTATGAATACCAAAGAGGAAGCACTTGCAGTAAAGCAGTGGTGTCAAACTCACTTGGCTCCCCTGAGACATGCAGCATGTGGGCCTGGTTTGGGCCCTGTGCTACATGCAGTGCAAAATGCTAGTTTGGGGTACATACAGCATATGGCACCTGGCAGGGGAATTACCATGTCCACTAAGGCAGTTTTCCTAGTTGCTAGGGATAACTGCTTTTCTGACATGGGCCAGAGATAATGTATAGTTAACCTCCCACATTTATTTCCCATGGGAAGGTCTTGGCTTTACACCCACTTTATGGAAGTGGGAGACTCCTCCCTAGCTTGCTCCTGCGGCCAAGCTGAGGGCAAGCAAAACTCGGGAGAATCCAAACCCCAAACCTCTGGGCTTGGGCCTACAAGTAGGATGCCCACCAAATGATTTGGAAGCATCTGAAGCCCCAAGTGCAGGAGGAAGATGTTTGCCGGTAGTAGGGCTGCATATGGTTCTTGAATGACTCACGGATTTTGAATTGATTTAGCTGATTTGACTTGGAACATGACAAATTTTCCATAAAAAAAAAGGCTGGACCAGTCTTGTGTGCTAGATCCAGTGTGCAGGGCTGGTTTATGGACCTGAGCCAGACCAACCTGGATCCAGTGTGCAGGGATGGTCTGCAGACTTGATCCAGACTGACCTGGATCTATTGTGCAGGGCTTGACTGGCCTGGGTACCACATGCTGCATGTACCCTGGACCAGCCCTGCATGCTATATGCAGAGCATGCCAGCTCCAGCCTGGCATAGCCTGAGATGCATGGGACCAATCTGGGGTCCATGCTGTACATAGCATCCATACCAGACCAGCCCTTTAAGCTGGATCCAGCATGGGCCAGCATGGGCAGCCTGTCTGCCAACCCAATCTGAACAGCCCCAAATCCAATGTGCAGGGCTGGGCTGGCCCAGGCACTACATGTAAAATGTGCCTCAAATTAGCCCCATATTATATGCAGCCCACACCAGGCTCTGCACACCACATTGAGCGCGTATGGCCAGTTCCAATGTATGCTCCATTGGAGTAGACAGCACTGTAGGCCGAATAATCCAGATCCAGGAACCATACCTTTGACATCCCTATAATAAAGAATGTATCATGCTTGCAAAGATAAATGAAAGATAATGGTAAAGACTAATAATTTGTGTACGTGTACAGAAAAAGGAATACTTCAGACCACATTTTGTTCTTGTTTTACTCCTCTAAAACTGTGCACTAACCTAAGAGCTGCTATCTACACCGATCTAAGAACAGTGATTACACGTGGGGTTGCAGCATTTATGGGAGGATCACTAGCCCCATCAAAAGTAGCAATAAGTCTCATAACATAAGTGGGGTGGTCCCCACTAAAGCCAAAAAACACTGTCCTATACACTAATTATTGCAACAGAATTATTGAAATATTGATTTCTCTTAGTGAGAAAAGAGAAATGAACAAATTATCAATGAATAGGCAGTGCAGTTACTCATAATGAAGTGAAATCTCACAAGGCCACGGCAAGTCTTCACAGTCTTCAAATAAACATGTTTTGATTGTGATGTAAGTCATAAAATAACCTATTTTCATCTCATGCTGACTGTAGTAGTATGCAAACAATGTCTTTGTTTTCCCCTACAAAAACAACCACATTAAATAAAATAACACAGTGAGCATTTCTCAAAGGCCATAAAGATATAAGAAAGGAAGAAGCCAACAATACTAGAATAAAGAGAAGCATACCTAAAGGATGGCCTAGTCACATCTGAAGTCTGCTTTAATTTAGACTTTACAAAGCAAAGTCCAAAAGAATGAATTTTTTTCTTTTTTTCCCCAACAAAATAAGGCATTATAGCAATAACCTAAAAGCCACCAGATCTCAATTTAAGGTGAAATTAGAGACATACATGTTTTCATCTTATTTCTATGCATTTCTTTGTCTTAGATTCACTTACTAAACAAAGATCCATGCTTCAGCTGAATATATTAGCTTCATGCTCACACCTTGTTTATTTGACTTAGAGTCTGCTTTCACAATATTCACATTATGCTGGAAAAGTTATTGTAACGCTAATGAGAACAACAGAGCAACTTTGCACAAATATTTCTGTTGTGTTGTTAAAAAATCCTGGATTGTCATAATGGGACAAATGTATCCCTGGTGTGACCCCATTGAGGGCAGTGGAGTTATACAAGGCTGAATTTTGACCACGCAGGGAAAAATAATTTGATTTAATAGCCTGAAAAGATGGGAGTAGAAAATAAACTTGCAAAGGATGAGTTTTCATTTTAAGGTAAATTCTTCATAGAATAGACATTTTTTTTCTAAGGAAGTAAAAAGAATAAACAAACATTTAGTCCCAAAAAGCACAGTAGCAGCTAATTTTTTGGTTGTTTCCAAGGCAATATGTAAATAGAGAACACACTTTTTAATAATAGTAATTCAGTAAGCCAAACAGAAATTACTTACTTACGTTGCTTAGAAATGATTTAAAGGGTGCAATTGAAAGCCTTTCCTAAGGCAAGGAGTAACGCACTGAAAACTAAGGTATCAGGTGACTTTGTGAAACAGTGAACTGGTAGGTGTAGGTTTTTAAGAGAATAGTGTAATGAGTAGCTCTGCAAAGGGCCTAGTATAACCTGGGAGCACTGTATCATCTGTACATCGCAACACGTAATAGAAAGCAACGAGAGCAGCCTCAGAGCTGCTGTAAACTGGATGTAATGGCTCTCAAGAGCCTATCTGCAACCCAGAATTGCTGGAATGTGTCTCCTTCCAAACACACATACCCAACCTAATACATGCCCACCATAGAAGGAACAGCATACGGGTGGGGAAAATGGTAGGTAAAAAGCTCTGTCAGTTCTCTTGCCTCCTCTATTCTTTGAGGCCCTAAACTCTGAATCATGTTTTGTTGCTGTTGTTGTCATTTAACATACTTTCTCGTCTAAAAAGCACTGAACCCCTGTAGAGAGCATTCTTGTTCTAGTAGAGATTCTTAAACTTCTGGACAAAAGAGTAAGAGCTATTCCTGGCTCTGTTTTCCTTCCTCACAACTAGTTTAAGGCCATATAATGTGAAATATGAATGTGAAGCTTAGATAAATTACTCCAATTTTTAAAACTGACCACTTACCACAAAAGTAATTGTTTTCTGCTTCCCCTTTACTTTTCTAATACCTTCCCCCAGTCTCTCATTCATTTTAGTGGCACTTTGTGTCAAGTGCTGTAGTTTTAATCCCCAAACAGAAGAGTCATTCAACAGTCCGATGTCACCTGACAGTATGAAAATGTGTTATTATTATGAAAATGCATTATCTATCTAACTGTCCATGAAGTCCAAGGAGAGCTAGAAGATCAAGTGATGAAAGGACTACATGCTGTCAGTCCCACTTGTACTGCACCCTGTGACAGAATCCTAAGGAATGATGGAGAAATCTGTGGCAAATGGCCTAATTTTATTGTATTTCAAATAAAAAGGAAGGAAAGCAAGGGCAGTGCACAAAATAGATACAGTTTTTACAGAAAAGTCTGCTATCCACTCAACAGGCCTTGAAGGCCTCTCTGTGGACAGGCGTAAACACAGAATGGTCCAAAGACTTTCTAAAAATCTTTTGTTACTATAAGGGAGAGGAGTTTCCAGACAGAGATCAAGGGAGAATTATCTTTCTTTCCACCAGCCCTATGCTTTAGGAAGAGACAGCCTATAGAGCTGCTGTAATAAGCTCCAGCTGGACTATTTCCTGCCTATATTACACCGTTCAATTTTCTAGTGTATGAGATGAATAAACTAAATGATATGCTAACGTTCATATCTGCACAATACTGTGTTGCAGATATATTTTTGCTGCTTTTGTTTTCTCAATGTATTAAAAACAGATTGAAGCATATGATTAATAAATAAAGATAGCACCACATTTTAATGGTGACACAAAGAATTATAGCAAACCTCAGAGCTCAGCGGGGTATGTGTGTGTGGTCTCCCCTGCAAACGGCTACCAGCAGATCATTTCACAAAGGAGTAGTAAAGATGTAAACTGGTGATTACTCCCAGGAATGGGAGACCACCCATAGACCCCAATTCATGAAGACTAAAAAGCTCAAAGTATAGAGTCTTTTACACAAATTGCAAAGTAGGAACCTTCTCTATTTGCAAAACAAACCTGTCAGCAGTATTCTGTCCACATGGAGACTTCAGAAGCCATGCAATAGAGCAAAACATGAGTTTTAAGGATTAAGATTTGTAAGCACTAGTGTCAGATAGTGGGGAAACTGCATAGGAAATTTCAGGCTCTAAGACTAGTAAATCCAAGATGCTGACCTTACCAGGACTCTCTGAGGTTGTGTTCTCAAGGGCTGCATGCAAAGAAAGGGAGGTTAGCTACCCTGACGGTCAGTGACTGACTGTACTTTAGGGCCATCCATAAATTAGAACAGTCCTGAGACTTGCTCGCTCTTTGGCTTCACAGGTCTTGAGGGCCTAGAACCACCTTAAGTAAAGCCTTCCATCTCCTCCTATCTTGTGCAGGCTCCTTCATCTTATAACATCTTCACTTGCCCCTTCCCAATCTGTTTTTATATTATCTTCCAATCAGTGCCTTTGACTACTTTGAGGTCTGATACCCCACTCCACCTCAGCTTCTTGCCATGTCTTCTCTCATTATCCCTCACAATAAACCCATTTCAGTCTCTGCACTCTTATCTTGCTCAGGACATCTTTTGTAAAGGTCTTTTTTAAAGGTCTGCAAGCTCTTGATTATCTCCTCTTCCATATCCCATTTTCTTTACTGCACCAAATATTTTCCATAGCACTTTGTTTTCACACACTTGTAGTCTTTTTCCATTTGCCTTTGTCCATGATTCACAAGCATACAAGAGGACAGGTTGAATATGTTCTATAAAGCTGAATTTTAAGGTTTCTTGAGATTTTTCCTTGGTGATATTATTTTATCCAGGCTCGACAGGCATATAAATAGCACTGTAAATTCTTGTCTTTATTTCTTCAGTTGTTTCATTGTTCTCAGTGATTATTGTTTCTAAGTATTTAATTTTTTCCCTTTTCATATGAACTTGAAATTTATTTCTAATATATTTAGCCTTGCTTAATAGTAAGCCCAACTTCTTTTAGTGCTTAACTCTATGATATCTGTATTCGTTTGTACCATTTCCATTTCCTCTCCTACTAAGCAGATATCATCTGAATACACAAATACCAGATGCAGTCAGTTCTACTGCATACCTCATTCTTTTTCAACAGCTTTTACAAGCATCAAGCTGAAAAGCATTGGTGACGGTGGGTCCCTTTGTTTGAACCAGCTGTTGATTTTCCATCAGATCTGATAGCATTCCTTCAATTTTTGCACAAGTCCTTGATCTAATGCACATCCTAGTAAAGCATACCCATTTTCTAGGAATTCAAAACCCTGCCATGGTTGCTCATAGTGATTCTCTTCTAATATTATCATAAGCTTTGATGAAGTCTATGAAAACTTGATGTATACCTTTTGCAACATCCCATTTCTTTTCCAGCAATAACCTAATTGAGAATGTGATCCAAAATTGATGTATCTTCCTTGAACCCACACTGATAATCATGTCCCTAAATTTTTTGTGTGTATGGGAGCAATTCATTTAGCAGCAGTTTATGAAAGAATTTTTCTTTGTGAATGGTATTGGGGATACCTTGACAGTTATTATACTCTCGTCAATCTCCCTTCTTGTAAATTGGGCATACTATTGCCTGCTTCCTTTGTTTGGGCATTCTTTCTTCTCTCCAGATATTTTTAATCATCTTGTGAAGTTGGTGCTTTAGCATTTTGAATCTAAATTTCAAGCATCCAGCTGAAAGATTGCCTGTCCCTAGTGCCTTAATATTTCTGAGTTTTTAACAGAGATCTGTATCTCCTCTACCAAAGGATCTGTTATTTTGATTTTAACAATAAGATTTTCAGCAACTCTTCTTTCATTTTTATATTATACATTTAGAAGTTCTTTGAAATATTCTTTCCAAACCTGACTGCTCTAACTTGTATTGAGAACTGGTCACCTTTCTCATTCTGACAATCTCAGAAATCCTCCACTTTTTTCCCAATGTCACAAGATTGTGTCCTTTTCTGAACACAGATCAGGTGACTTAAAATCATGATTTTTTGGATTCACTTTGCTTTCTTGTGAGACTTGGTGATTAATTACTTAAGTTCTCTGATTGTCTCATGAAAGAACAGTGATGTTAAGTTCTGCATCATTAGATTCCAAAGGTTTTCAACCTTTTTTGGTCAGTGTACCTCTGGCAGGGAGTCCCCCAGTGGCTGGTCAACAAGTGAGTGGGGGGTCCCCCCCAGCAGCCAGTGGACGAGCAGGGGGGAGGGGTTACCTCCAAGTTTAGGGTAAACAACCTTAAACAAGATTTAGGTTGCTTGATTAGATAATTTGGAGGTAAACAGACTGCTTGAACTTTTATTTGAGCCTAATTTGCATAAAATGAACTTTTCCACCAGGGGAATCTATAATATCTTTTTATTCTCCTGTGCAATATGAAGTTTCATTTCCACCTAGGAGAAATGTTACAATCTGTGCATTTTCCTTTGCCTGAGGAAGGGTGAGTGAGGCCAAAAGCTTGCAAATAAATAAATTGCTTTGCAACTATTTAGTTGGTCTAATAAAAAATATAACCTCTGCCAAGAGTTCTGCATATTTTTTGTCTGTAGACAACACGGCTAGAACCTGTATCCCTGAAGTTTTGTTATTATAATATAGTTAGCATGCTTCATCACCGCTTAGTATAGGTGAATCATATTATTTTTTGCACAGGAGGCAGCCAAACTGCTTGGATCCTCTATAAAATATGCGTTAGCCTTGCCTAGGCCAAGGAAATTTCTGAGTATGTTTGTGTAGCAGCCCACTGTCTGCAGAGAATGTTTTAAACAGTGTAATCTAACCCTGCTGGGAGCAAATCCAATTAACATAGGTCCAAAAACTACACTGGCAGACATCAAGCTGGCTGCAGTATGAGTCTCACCATTGCTAACCACTGCTCAGTGGTGGGAAAGTTTTTAAAAACATCTCTAACATCATCAAAACTAGTGGTTCTAAGCATTCTGTCAAACGATAGTTGATATAAATACACAAATGTTTTATAATGTGCTGTTTAAGATTACGTTGACTAGTAGTAGTTTTGTAGTACTAGGGCATGTGTAGATGAAATGTGGGCCCTAAATTGAAGTGTTGGGTTTTTAAAAACACTGCTTCAATTTTGGGCCCTTTAAACCCCCAGGTCATGCACACACTTCTCTGCCTCTCCAACAGCAGCAAGAGGAGGGCGAGCTGCCAGCAGGTGGAGCCGTCCCTGGGCTGCAGGGGGGGTTGGTGCTTCCCTCTGTGGCAGCAGCGTCCACTCCCTTCCCCACCCCAAGCATCACCTGCCTACAAGGCACCTGGCTGGGGCAGTCCTGGGGGGCACTGCAGCCACAGAGGGAAGCACTGGGCCCCCGCACAGTTCAGGCTGGCAGGCTCCAAGGAAAAAATAAACATCTTTGGTGGAGCCTGCCTTCCCGGGCTGCTGCCAGGCTGCCTGTAGGGCTTCCTGCAGAGCCCCTGAGCTGCACAGAATCCAGTGCTTCACTCTGTGGCTATAGGGGCAGCAAACTAAAACTCTTTAGAGGAGTTTGCTGCGCCCCAAGTCATTTAAGGCACCTTAGACCGCCAAATTTCATACAGCGGCTGTAATTAATGCACAATGCACCATTGATGCGTACAAACACCAACACCATTAAATTGGGCAAAAGCATTTAGCCCACTTTAAGTGTCGTGCATACATGCCTCTCGTTTCATCTACATACTACTATACAGTAGGATTTGTCAGATATCATCTAGTACACAGGTTTCTGTTCAGATGAGTAGGTTCATACATCTCTAAAACCAGTTTATTCTCTAATACAAGAGAAAGGGGAAAAAAGCAAATATTTCAGATCTAGTTCTCCTGTTTGGAAGACTCAAGATTTCCAGATGTACTGCAATAGAGAAAGAAGGCTATAAAGATCACTTAAATTGTAATATTATTGACAATTGCCCTTTAAAATTAATGTAAATTTATGCATATAAAGTAGCTGCATAAAAGGGCCCTTGGCAGCAACAGTAATAACAGGAGTTTTACAGTGGTGTTATAAAACTTATTTAAGAAATTTTCTGTATGGTAGAAATGTTAGCTACCAAAGGCTCAAATTTTGTTCCTTGTGAGAGACACAAAGTCAGTTATATGTGGGTTACATTGCAATTCCCCTTAATTTTCACATCTGATTTTCCAAGTAATACTGTCTTCATTTCTCTAGAACTTCAAGACAAAGTTCTGATTCATTCTATCAAAAAAACATTCAAAATTAGATCCAAGCATACATGGTGACAAAACAAGCAGGAAACACCACCACAAACGTCAACTATGATACCCCAGGGTTTCTGACACCAGCTGGTAATTTCTAAAACTACTACTTTCCAAAAAGTTCTGGCAATCCAATAGGTTGATTTGTTCATTCAAAACTCTAACCTCCATATGTTGGGAGGGACATAAATTACTTGATGACTATCTAGTTTGTATTCTCACCTGGGCAATAGTCCAAGGTGCAGTTCCTGAGACACCAATGGAAACAGTGAGATCTGACATCATCCAGGAGGGGTGGTTATTTTGAAGAAATACTGAATTGCTAATTGTTTTGGTCCCACAGAGCGAGCAGCTGGAGTGTATCACAGGGAGGCGCGAACTGGAAAATATCAGCTCACCTATCTAGAAGCAAAAGCAGTGTGCGAGTATGAAGGAGGACGTCTAGCCACATACCAGCAGCTGGAGGCAGCACGAAAAATAGGTTAGAAATCAAATGCCTATATGAACATCCATGGTTTGAATTCCACATCACCTGTTCATCCTGTTGCCAACACTCATCAGAAGTATCATCGTTGCAGGGAGCAATGGAGCTCTTGCAACCTCATGTGAAAACAGAGGCAACTGGAATTTTGCCTGAACTGTACACGGCTAAAGGCTGCTGCGCTTCTTGCACAGCAGCCAGTTGTAGCAGCTGTCTGCACCGCTGGGGAATCCCTTAGTGCTCTGGGTGTGGCAGAGAGCTGCTGGGTATGGGGGAGAAATGCATTAGAGCTGCTTCTTCTCAGATATTTCTAGGAGTGGCCTCACTCCCAAATCCTTATCAGTCTGTAACAGGAAGGGGATGTTATTGTTGGTATAAGACCAGGTCATTCCCTTTCAGTGCATTTTCTTATTAAAATGATAGCTCAGCATTGCAGGGACTTACTTCAGGAGAAATGAAAGGTCTCAAATTTTCACTCTATCCACCAAACTATTTTTATCATGTTTATTCAAAAGGTATTAATAGAATTTGCTCTGTATGGATTGAGATGAGAACAAATGTCCCAATGGCAGGGTACAAGTGTTTGGTGTTAAAAGCTGAATGAGTGCAGACCTTCATATAGCTATTGTTTGTTCAATGTACATGCTAATAGCATTTGTTCAGTGTTTCATGATACATTCATTCAGAACATTAGGTTACTGGAAAGTATCTTCCATTCTGAGAAATATGCAGGCTTCATTGTTGAGTCAGAAGCTGGCAATGGACACCAGCACACAGTCAAAAAGGGTACCTTTGTCTTTTGTGACTATGAAACCCTAACCAACCACAAATATGCTCTAGTTTTTCATTTTGAAAATGTGGTCATCTATTTAAAAATGGTTTTGTTCCAATACTGAATAATGTTGAAGTCTTTGACTGTTGTTTTTAAACTCTTAACCATAAACAGTGTATTGATAGGACTTCTAAAATTGGAAATATAAATTAAAATTTTAAGCAGCTATTTCCATAGCTATATTCAGTATACAGTATTTTATTTACCCTAAGCGCCCAGTCCTGCATATTCTTATACACTTAAGTAATGATTGAGCAAGGTTTGGAAGATGAGGCATTAGGAAAACAAATAAATGCAATACAAGTATGTGACTAATTTAAAATCTAATTTGAATACAAAGGCTGGTACTGTATTTAGATTCTCCAAGATAATGCATTTTATAGTTCATCTTCATCTGATTTTTAAATGAGAAAGCAATAATTTTAATGTGGAATACAAGAAGTAATGTTACACTTTGAAACAAGATGTCTGTTAAGCTAATTATGCATTAACTCATTTTTATCAACAAGAGTAAAATGTTAGTTTGAAGGAAGCAATAGTCCGTACAATGTTTCTTGCTTGGAGCAAATTTACACAGCATCCACAGAACTTTCTTTCTCTCACAGGTTTTCATGTGTGCGCTGCTGGCTGGATGGCTAAGGGCAGAGTTGGCTATCCCATCGTGAAAGCCGGAACAAACTGTGGGTTTGGAAAGACTGGCATTATTGACTATGGGTTTCGGCTCAACAGAAGTGAGAGATGGGATGCCTACTGCTACAACCCTAATGGTGGGTTTAAAAAGAATCCACTGGTGATTATTTATTATTACTATTACTAAATATATGTTTTTACTAATTGATACCCTAATAAAAGATTGACAGTTGGCCAGGGAATGAATAATGTGGCTAACAATTTGAACGTGACAGGGTGAAAAAATTCCATCTTGGGTGTGCAGTTTTACATGCTTATATCTCTGTTTAGGCTGTGGGTAATTACAGATAATTTAATTTAGATGCCTGGTTTCAAGTACTTAAACCTGAATATCTTGCCCTGTGTATTTGTTATAGCCATGTTGCTGGGAAGACTTAATATCCTATATTGGGAACAGAATTTTTTATCTATGTTACAAAGTAAGTTCTTAGAATACTAAAATTAAAACAATGTTTTAAATCTCAGTTGTGTCAGGAAGAAGGTAGGACAGGGCGGACTGAACCAGTTAAATTCTTAAGATGCCATCCTGCCCACCCTCGTGCCTGACTTCTGCCCAGCATGGCTAACCACCTCTGAGTTATGCTCCAATCATTTTCCTGTCTGTTTGCCTTTCATGTCTTTCTGAAGCTGGGCAAGAAAAATCCATTAAGTCAGTTTCATTCTGTTCATTTTGCCATTCTGAGTGTTTCTGTTGCAGACACCGCTGTCAAGAATTTATTTGAAAACTGCCATTTTCATGGGTTTGAAAAAAAATCCAGAAAATGGGTTCTATTGATCTTTTCAATTTCAACTTCATAAAACCCTTTTTTTCTTACAAATCTAGATTATGCCCAATTTTGAGTTATGACTATCCCTTTAATAGATGTCCTTTTTAATTGTTTGACATTTGGAAAGAAGTCTTAGGTATAATGAAAAACAAAAGCAAGTAAGTTCATTTCAATCTACATTTTAGAACTTCAAAATGTTTTCAAAAGCTTAACTCATCAGTAGTTGCTGAGCAATATTCTAATAAGCTATAAATAAACTACCTGTTCTCCCAGTGTACGGGTCAGCTTCAGTGGAGCTAATTCAACTAGCAATGATCATTCCTCAGTTCAACCTCACTGGCTACAATATTGCCACTGGGCAAAGATTAAATGAGGATCTCCTCCAGGGTTTGGTAGTGTTGAAGTGATGTTGTTACCCTGCCGGTCCAGGAAATATGTGAAAGATCAATATCACCCACAAGAATTCTTACTTTGATATTCTCCATAGGTTTTTTAAGCTACACGGTATTTTTCTAATCATCTAGTATGATATCCTTCTTAAAATTGTGTTTGAAGCCCAAGCTGGGGAATTTAACTCTTCAGTGTTTTACTTTTGTTATAAAACATGCATTTTAGGCAGAAAATATATATCTGCCTATAGCTTCTCCTGGCTTTCAAGTACATACAGAGAAAAATAAATGAGAAATGAAATGCCATTAAATGAGGAACGTTCTTCAGATGTTTTTCAGATAAACATATTTAGAACTTGTCTCTATTCCCATTAATGGAACTTTTAAAAATGAGTTTTTAGTCTGGAATTGAAATATAAGCATACATGATCGAATGGGTAAGGTGCCAGCTGGGTGTTTAGCACACAGAGAAACTACCCAAGCCAGGCTACCAATTCTTGGGCCAAATACAGAGTATGTCTTGGCAAGGTAAATTATCTCATGCTGGGTTCTGTACTGCTGCTGCCAACTGTTGCCAGTTCCTAAGCTAGCTGGTTCAAATATGTCTTATATGTTTACAGCTGGCTCAGCTATGTTTACACTAAATTGCAGCCTCTCCAATATAATTTGGTACCACTACACAGGGCATGCTGAAGAAAGAAGGCAAGTTCAGGAAGACAGTGAAAAGTGGACATGAATAAAACAAACGCTTAACTTTGTATGTTCTTTACGTCATTCTCATAAAGTCCAAATATACTGTCCCATGTTATGAAACCAGTATTTAGGGTTAGTAGTGACATACATACAGCTGTGCATAGCTTGTTTGCACATGCTATGATTCTAGCTTGTTTGTGTTAGCTGGGCAGTCATCAACCAAATACCTCTGTGGGGTGGGGAGGATACTCACAGATGTTCAACATATAAAGACAGGATGAGAAATACTTCACCGATAATTACTGTCAGCCTTTCTTTCTCCTTTGTCAGCCCTCTCCTCTGAGATGTATGTTAATTATTTTACAAATGTTTTGCTTGGTATGACTGCCCAAAGCTGTTAACACTCAGAAAACAATTTGAATCCTTCCCTTTGTAAGAAAAATGTTTTATGATCGATGGACAGTGCTGTTCAGACTCAAATAGAGCTGTCTGTCTTCAGGTTACAGGGGAGGGTCCTATGGAGGTGATGCTCAATCTTCTTTAATTAAGTAATGCCTGCACTGCCCTCTGAGGCTAGGGACAGACATTCAGTAAGCCTGAGCCTGAATTGATTCAATCTTTGCAAGTTAGTTTAACCTGCAAAGTTTGAGCCAATTTGGAGATGGACAGACATTCCCTTTTCCTTCCAGAAATGCAGGCACGTGCTTACAGTAGCTCAGGATAGAAGCCAGGGGGCAATAGAGCATCCCTCCCTTCCCTTCCACAATGCTGAGCTGCGGGGGGGAGGGGGACATGTCCAGGCCCAAGGCGGGACGCTCTGATTAGGGAGGGGTGTAAACCCCAAACCTGCCTGCACTGTCCTAGGCTTTTACCAGCTCACTGCTCAAGGAGCAGGAGTGTTGCCAGACCTTGTACCTGCTGATGATACTGAGCTTTTCAATCTCACTCTCCCTGCTTCTTCATACTGTCTGCAAACCAGGTCACTTCTGATACCTTTCTCTGTTCCCTATTGAAGAGGGACAGATTGCAGCTAGCAGGCTGCTTGTCAGAACAAAGTTTATTGGCCCATCAAGCCCTACAAAAGAAAACATCTCTCTCATTAGTTTCAAGATCGTCTTGGATAGGGACAGACATTCAAAAAGCCTAAACTTGAATTAATCAATCTTTGCTGGTTAGTTAAAATGGCTAGGCTGAACCAGTTTGTAACCGCACAGGCATCCCGTCTGGACTGGGAACATGGAGGCACATGCCAGCAGTGGTTCAGGCTAGAAATTGGTGTGTTTAGCCCCCCCTCCTTCTCTTCCACAGTGCTAGACTGGGGGGACGTGGCCAGGCCCCAGCAGGACGCTTTGGTTAAGGAGGCATTTTCCCCCTCCCCACCCACTCTGCTCCTTACCAGCCCAGAAGGGAGTTGATAACAGAGCATTTAGCAACTCCCCAGCAGGGAGCTGGTAACACCCCATCAAGAGAAAACAACCTCTCTCATTAGTTCAAGCTCTTCTTATACAACTTTTTCCAAGGAAGGAATGCAGGGACATTACCAGCTGACCTGTTGATTAGCTCCAAAAAGCCATAAGCGGACACTGTCTTGTCTGCCTTACATAGACACCTCTCACCATTAGCTAGCATACCACATGCTGGCTATGGTCCATGCTATGGGAGAGAGGAGGGGGGAAACCCTCTTGAGCAGGCAGTCGGAGGCGGGGGTGCAGTCTCTGCCGGAGTTCCAGCCAGGGACCAGAGGGGAGAGGCCCGCCGAGGGCTGCAAAGCATCTGGGATGCTGGGGGACTCTGGTTTAAGTTAAACCAGGAAGGGGTTTGGGACAGACATTGCATAAACTGGTTTGACCCATATCAGTTAAATCTGATACTATATTCAACCAAGTTTATCCCAAATCAGTCTCAGCCATTTTCAAACTGGCTTATGTGCACTGAACATCTGTTGTGTTACAGGTTTAAACCAGCTTCTGATCATATAAACCAGTTTATGCATCATGTCTGTCCCTAGCCCTTATCTGAAGCATGAATTTGCATTTGCAAGCCACTAGCTGTCTGCCCTTTGTTCCAGTGAAATTGGAGACCCACACAGATACCTCTCAGCAGTACCTAGCATGGGCGGCGGGAGGGCATAGCCAGATGCAGGATCTCTGAGCTGGGGTCCCTGACGTGAAAGAGAAGCAGGAAGGGGGATCCCTGCTTGAGCAGCAGTAGGGAGGAGGAGGAAGCCTGGCAGCCACTGCAATCCCTCAGTCAGCTGAAACAGTGATAGTCCTCTGGTTAGAAAGGAGAGGGGTGGGGCCAACCCTGCTCTGCTCCAGCAGACATCCCAAGCCAACCCAGCCCAGCCTAGGGCTGCAAAGCATATGGGACACTGGGGGACTCTGATTTAACTTAAACCAGGAAGGAGACAAGTTTAACCCACATCAGTTAAGTCTGATACTACATTCAGACAGGTTTAATTTAAACCAATTTCAGCCATTTTGAAACTGGTTTGTGTGCACTGAACATATGTTCTGTTATAGGTTTAAACCAGTTTCTGATCACTTAACCAGTTTATGTGTAATGTCTGTCCCTAGCCTGAGAGTCTAAAGATATTGGGAGCACCTTTGTGCAACAAACTGTGCTTGAGAACCATGCCTTTCTCATGAAGTGCTTGTGTCAAAGAGTTTATAAATCTGAAGACTAAATGTCAAACTAAATGCTTAATTCTACAGACCTGTGTTTTTGTGTTTACAACATCCAGTGTAATTAATGGGAACAAGTGTTTAATATCTTGGAGTATAAGGCATAAAGAAGGGAAAATTGGGAAAAGCAAAAAAAAATCCTATTAAGTGGGGATGAGGTCTCAAGTTTATAGACTTTGATTTTAATTTTAAGGAAGTACCTGAAAGAGGAGACATAAGGTTGGATGGTATGATTTTTTTTAAAAAACCTGTGAAGCCTAAAAATAGACTAAGCCAAAAAATGCAAACCTCTTTATAGAAACACCTAGGATCTAATCCATATCCCATTGAAGTCAGTAAGAGACTTTACACTGTCCATGTCTACACAAGACACTGACTTCACAGTTGTTACTGCGCAGCCATTTAGTACAAGTCCAAGTTTATATAAGTTTAAACAAGTAGAAAAGTTTATACAAGTACTAAATGACTGTCCAGTAACCCGAGTTACTACACAGTAGCACTGATGTACTGCTTTTTTGTGATGCTGCTGTGCAGTAGCCCACGACTACTGTGCAGTACTGTCGCATCACTTTTGTTTTCACTCAATGCTACTGTGCAGTAGTCTTAGGCTACTGTGCAGTCAGCATGTTGTGTAGACACAGCCACTGACTTCATTGGGCTTTAAATTAGGCACCTAATTTCCAACATATGAACTCTGTGTGAACTGTACACATCATATGTGTGCAATGACTTCTGTGGGTTGAAAAGGGTGAGTGCATGGAATTAGATGGACACTATGGAATAGTCAATGAGTTGATTCTACACATTTCTGAGGAAAGACCTAACAGATGCATAGCCATGAAGGACTAAATCCCCTTCAAAATCTGAGATAAGCATTTAGATTCTTTCTAATATTTTAATTTTTCTCTTAGGAAAAGAATGTGGTGGAATCTTTACAGATTCAAAGCACATCTTTAAGTCACCAGGTTACCCCAATGAATATGAAAATGAACAGATCTGCTACTGGCACATTAGACTGAAGTATGGGCAACAAATTCATCTGCAGTTCCTGGAGTTTGATGTTGAAGATGACACTGCCTGCATGGCTGATTACTTAGAAGTATATGACAGCTATGATGATGTCACCGGCTTTGTGGGCAGGTAAAAAAAAATTCCACATCTTTATTTTATTTAAGTCAATATTGTTGGTCTTGAAATGTTTGAGATAATATTTCATAGTCTCAACATGGGGCCAGACAAAGAGCCCTTTTTCAGACTGTATTTGCTGAATAGACCCTTCAGTAATTCCGCATCTAATGTGTTTTAGAAGAGGGGTTGACAAGTTATGGCCTACCAGCTGATTAACCTTCAGAGCCATTGATTGGATCCAGCCCACAGAGTTAGGGTTTGGTGGCATTCAGCAGCAGGAGACTTTGCTCAACTTACACCAGGCCTGCACATCCAGGTGCTTCACCCTTTGCACACTGCAGTTGGGCAGCTAGGAGACGTGCCGACAGAGGCCACTCGGTCTTAGTGGCAACTTGTTTAGCCCCCTGGGGCGTGTCCACACATGCAAGCATGTGCACTTGCAGCAGCTCAAATAGAAGCAGTACAATTTTTTGCCTCAGCACATGTGCTTGGACATGCACTTTGGTGTGGAGCAAATTGTGCCACTTGGGGCAAAATAACTCTACCTGGCTTCTCCTGGATCTGCAGCCAGGAGGAGCTAGAGCTCAGGGCCAGCACCTGTGCTGTCCCTAGCAGTATAAAAAGCTGCCCTGTCCTGGCTCCAGCAGTATAAAAAGTCGCACCGGGCTACTAGCTCTCAGGAGCTTCTGGGGCCCAGCCAATTGGTAACTGGGGACACTACCCCTTGTGCCAGCCTGGCTGCTGAAGCAGCCCTGAGACTTCCCTGCACCCTTTACCCACTGCAGCAGTCTGGCAGTGCGGGGCTGCTGCCTTGCTGTGACCTGCTGTGCATGTGCCAGACCTGGATGGGGATTGCACAGCCAGTAGACTGTGGTTGCAGGGTTGGCCTCTGTGCGGCACTACTGGCACGTGTGCCCCCTGCCCGGCCATCTGGGTAGCTATCGCCTGAAAGATGTTCTGGGTGTGGTGGCCTGCTTTGAACTGTCAGAACATGTCCTCCTGGCCCCATTTGGCTAGGAGGTCAGCCACAGCCAGCTGGGTTCAAGGTGCTAGCTCTGAGCAGGCATGGTCCTGCCACTGGCCTCCCTAGCAGGGATTCTGGTATTCCCTACTGGAAAACTGAAAAATCTCTGATAAAAAAAATCCCAAAGTCACTCTGTAAAATACCCCCAAATCCATGTTCCTCCACAAGTAAAACAAAAGACCACTATAAAGAGAGAGAGAGTGAGGCAGAGACAGCAATCAGTTGGACAATGTTTTATTGATATATCTACAGGGTTAAAGCAAGTTTCTTATCATAAGAATAAAGTGAACTCTAAATACATGTTTCATGAATTCATGACTATATATCTTGCTGCCCTCCCACAGGGGCGATGACCCCACACAGGGGTTACAGCTCCCCAACAGGGGATTCAGCCCCCCAACAGGAGATTTGTCCCCCACACAAGGGCTTGGGCCCGCCGACAGGAGATTCAGCCCCCACACAAGGGCTACGGCCTCCCAACAGGGGCCAAATGGCCTTTGCAGGGGCTACCACCCCCCCACAAGGCCCGCATGCCCCCCCAGCCCCCCCAATTGCTGCCCCACCTGGCCCCATCCCCCACCAGCTGCTGCAGCCCCCCCGATGGCTGCCCCACCCAGTCCCACCCCTGCCCTCCAATGGCTGTCCAGACCCCCCCCATGGCTGCCTCACCCCCCCAGCCCCCCCAATGGCTGCCCCACCCAGTCCCATTCCCCAACTTGAACCCCCAAGTTCCCATGGCGACAACCTCAGGCACCGTCACTTTAAAAAAAAAACAGAAAAAAAAGCCTCTGCTTACCTTAGAAGCAGGGGTGGGGGGGCTCCAGGGCCTCCTGGAAGAGCCCCCCTGGACAGCACAGGACAGTGGGGGGGCAGGAGGACCTGGGCTGGGGCTGCTGAGGCTGTCCCTCTGCCCAGCACTGTGCAGGCAGGGCCCCAGTCAGCCAGGTGGCAGTTGGACCTGCCGGTAAGTGCTGGGTTTTTCTGGGGGGCGGGATTTAAAACTATGGGGTGGGGGGGCAGGGATCGGGGGGGCTGGGGCCAAGCAGGGCACGGGTTGGGGGCCTTGGGGGCAGCTGGTGGGGGGTGGAGTCAGAAAGGGCAGGGGTTGGGGGGCTGGGGGAGTGGGTGGGGCCGGTGGGGGTCCCCCCCATGGTCCTCTCCCCCTCCTCCAGCCCCGCCGACCCCTTGCTCTCCGGCACTGGAGCCCTGGGGCTGAACACGTGGCCTGGCCGGCTGCGTGTTTCAGCACCAGGGCGAGAGCCAAACTCAGAGACACTCTGTGCAGCCAGAGCATCTCTGTGGAGGACCCAGCCTCCAGTTACCTCAGGGCATGGCTGCGCTTTTTTAAACTTTGATTTTTTTTAGACCCCTGGATATCCAGGAGTCTCATGTTCTCCCTGCACTGCAATCTTGCAGCACAGGGAACATTTTTTTTCCCCGCATGTGCCTGTCACCCCTCCTCAAAGGGGTTTGAGGCAGGGCAAAAGGCACGTGCGCGATCGTCTGAACACGGCCATGCTGGGTATTCCAGCCCACCATCAGAAAATGGTGTTGACCCCTGTCCTAGGATATCGGCATGGATAGCTCTGTAAAATACTTCTTTTGTAAATTGGCTTTGGGTATTTTTACTTCTTTACATGATATAAAGGCACAAGAGGTTTTTTTCAACTGCTTGGTACTTTTTACTGGTCTTTCATACATTTGCTAGCAGAGCGCTTGAAATTTTGTTTGTTTTGACAATTGTAGAGATGGGTGGGGATAAAATGATTGCAAAAATATACTTAATCCAAGATTATCTGACAAAGAAGTGATGTAAGTAAAACAAAGTAAAACCAACCCAAGGAGTTTTAAACAGTCTTTAAATTAACAAAAAAAATTCCCTCCTTGCTCGGTTTTCACGCTGTGATATCATCATTTTGCTAGTTTCCCAGTAGCCATCATGTCTTTCGACATATAACACCTGGATTTCTAATATTTAAAAAAAACAGAAAAAAATACAAAACCCTTACAGTGTCCATCACTTTCAGACCTCTTTTTGTATAATCTAGTCACCAAGAAAAGATGTAATTCCACTTTTTTTAACTGCATAGGTCACATTTAATACTTTTTCCTGATGTATAAACTTCTTTCACAAGATTCAAGCCATTGCTCCTTGTTTTACCCCCTTCTAAAACTGAATGGGTCTTCCCTTTTCATTTGTTTCATTAATTTTCATTATGTATTGCAAATTTGGGTTCCCTTAGCTGCCTTCTTCTCACACATACTTTGTAATTTTTTAGACAAAGAGGATAAAAATATGTAAGCTTTTTATGTACATTGAATAGACTCCAGTGAACAATTTAGCAGTGAGCCATAGCACAAAAGGAGACTTCAACCCTGTAGCAACAAGGGATGTATGTTATTGCATATTTGTTAGATGACATTTAGTTACAAGCCATATATAACCTTTTTCAGGTACTGTGGGGATGAACTACCAGATGATATCAGCAGCACAGGTAATATTTTACATACTATTTAGGGTAATATGTATGTATGCATGCATGCATGTATGGATGTACATACAAACTTCTTTTTCTCCCAGTTTCTCATAGCCCAGGGAACCCAGATAGCTGTAAATTAGATTTTTACTTCATGGCCAGTATGCCATAATCCATCATGCAAGCTTGCTAGCATCAACCTTGACAAATACTATTACTTACAAATAAAGGTAAAGGAAAAGAAATACTGAAGAAGTCTTGTTAAAAAAAAAAAGAATTAGGAAACAAGTCTGCAGGCCTTTACTCAACAGGAAACTCCAGTGGGGATGTTTTGTACAACACATGGGAAGACTGTGCTGAGACTAGTCCTCTTAAGCTACAGAACCACAAGTAGTGTAGCCAGCTCGGGGCTGTGCTGCACATACCCAGTAAACTGCCTCTTAGTAGAACTAGATGGTGTTCATGCAGTGCTGCTCTAGTGCAGCTACTGTCATTCCAGTTTAGGAGCCAGCGTGTGCAAAGCAGCTGTGGTGTGTCCCAGCATAGCAGTTGTGTATTTCAGCACAATGCTGCCTTGCCTGTATGGAGACAGGCATTATCACAAAGTGACTTCACTGATCCAGTCCCTGGTTTACAAGGCATACCCACACACTAATGGCTTCTGGGCTCTTGCATGTCAAAGTTTCCAAAAAATAGATATGCATTTTGGAATTTCAAAATTACTTGAAAACTGGAAATATTGAACTGTCTTCACACCAGAAGTGCTCAGTTTCAGTCAGCTCTGGCAAGAAGTGATCAGCCACAGCCACAAAGTAAACTTACCATGCTTCAAATGAGGAGTTATCCATGCATATTTCCCCCCCCAACCCCAGACCTGAAGAAGGAGCCTTTGTGCCCAAAAACTTGTCTTACATCTCTCCCAACTATACAGTTTGTCTAATAAAAAAAGACAACAAAAAACCATCACTTCTCCAAAATTGGAAGCAGTATAGCTTCAGAAGCAGCATATCCATACAGACAGGCTAGCAGGTTAGTGGCTACACA
Organism: Crocodylus siamensis; assembly: GCF_052110815.1. Lineage (NCBI taxonomy): Eukaryota > Metazoa > Chordata > Crocodylia > Crocodylidae > Crocodylus > Crocodylus siamensis. The sequence goes on along the minus strand of NC_143398.1, from coordinate 219,728,266 downwards.
GCTCCCAGTTAAAGGCAGACTATGCTCGGGAGCATGGTAATATGATTATATAAACATGAGGATCAAGGGCTGTAGGATTTAGATCTTGTATTTTTTTGTGGGGAAAAAAAGTATTTCTGGAAGCAGGACATGAAAAAAAGAATTCCAAAGCAGCACATTTTCATTCGTCCAAAAGGACGCAACTTATTTTTTCTTTCTATTCCTCTAGGAAATGTCATGACCTTGAAGTTTTTGTCAGATGCCTCTGTGACAGCTGGTGGCTTTCAAATTAAATATACTGCTGTAGACCCACCTTCAAAACCAAGTGATGGAAAAAATACAACTTCACAAGGAAAAATAAACTTCTTACCTGGAAAATTTGGCATTTTGTAAACAGACAGATCAACAGAGAATGGAACTGAAAGGTACCACTATTAAAGACAGATTTTAGAACTCACATTAGATATTGTTAAATACGTTACAGGAATAGCAGCTGCAACAGCCATTTGTCCTTTCATCTTTCTGAGTCTTTTTTATTTTTGCTTTTAAAACACTTCTTAATAGAGTGTATTGGGAAATAACTTTGAAAACTGTACTTAAATGATAGACTATTATTCTCTAGATCACAAAGAGTGAGTGAAACTAAAGGATTTATTCTCATAGGGTGTGTCTACACACTGTCCTACAGTGACGTAGCGATGCGCTATGTCGCCATACGGCGTGCTACAGCAATGTAGTCATCATGTGGGTCTACACGTGATCACCAACTATATCGCTGTAGCAGGATACTCCCCCCCGCAGCATAGTGCACACACCGCTACAATGATGTAGCAGTGAAATCTAACCGTGCGCCGCATGCACGGTGCAGTAAGCACCTGTACTTCGCTGCGCTTTAGCACTTCCAAAAAGAAATACTAAAGCATGGCACTGTAGCACATTGTTGTATGGCAATATGTAGACACGCCCATAGGTTTCCTAACTAATCCTTTTTTAGCATAATCCACTCTTTTTTTCTCCTCAGCTCTTGTGTCATGTCACTGAAGGATATTTCTGTAGGGAGGCTAATGTTCAATGAGAGCAATTCATCTCTTACATTTTTCTTACTTTTCTTTCGTACCTATGTATTTAGTGCTGTTCAGACTTTGCTTTCCCTAGTTTTGTTTCCTTTCTGGAACACTTTTTAAAACTAATCACTTTCCCTGGATCCAGAAAGCCCTTAAAGCAACCCTCATTCCATGGTAGACTGCTTCACAGTTTAAATGCATCTTGAGAGTTGGCCTCCTGAGCCCACAGTTGGAGAATATGAGGTATCTGAAGTCAAAGATTATGAACCAGCATGACAAGCACAACATCTATGATTGTACTGTCCTCATCATGTTATTGTGATCTGGGTTGTAAACAATTAAACAGAGTTAGTCATGTCTTCCTTGCCTAGTGCCAGACCATTCCAAGTACTTTCACTTCTCAGACTTTACCCATTAATACTGAAATATTCTCTGATACCTGGGAAAACTGGGAAACTAATACACCAAATTAAACTGTCCACTGACCACCAGTAAACCCTTCTTCAAGATAGCGACTACATGTTATATTTTGTTCATACCAAGAAGATTCACTATACTGACTGGAAAAAACACTGAGCATTTTCCATGTTTTTAACTTTCTGTTAAACCCGAGTGCAACATATCATTAAATCTACCTCTTTTTCAATTATGTCCAGAATTTCCAGCCTGTGGTGTTATTTTTTTCCCCTCATATATTTTAGAATGTACTCTATTTTTTGTGTTATGGTTAACATTTGGTTCATTTTATACTAGCGAATTTTTCCAATATTAGATGTTTTCCTGACCTACTGTTCAAGTTAAGCCTTTCCAGTGACTTCAGTGGGCAGTGGAATGGGTGTTAAAGGCTTATGTTCTTTGGGATGTATTCCAGACAAAAATAGTAGAGCTTTCAGCCTAATCAGGCCTCTCCCCAGATAAGATTCAATATTACAGCATTAATAATTGAGTGACTTCTGTGAATTTTAACTTTGGGATTTTGTGAGTTTGAACCTTAAATGAGAAACCAAAATCAAACTATAAACAAGAGTAGAGATAGCATATTGCTGGAACCACAAAAAACATGGTTTTCACTTCCAGCATGTAACATAAGAGTTATGAAAAACAGTTCTATTTTGCTAATTGTTCAATAATTATTGTGTTTTCAGCCATTACAAAATGAAGTAATCTTTAGTTCTGTAGTCTATGAATATTCTTTTTTCTAATAGTGAAATGACTATAATAATTCAGTTTTCCTCAAACTAACTGGCTATAAAGTAATATTAAATCTGTAAATAAATTATGATTAATTAAATCCAAGTGGCCTTTTCAGATAACTAGGTCTTACCATTAAGATTTACAGGAAACCCATAGATTTGTATACCTATAAAACCAAACATGGAAAGCAAAATCCATTGCATACTTCTGTTTTACAGGAAAATGCAAATAAACCTAAGCGAATAAGTTGAGTTTTTCTTTCTTTTAACAAGATAAGATGCTGCATTCATTTTTACATATGTTGACATATCTGTCCTTCAGTGTGGCATCCATTCCATAGCTTAATGGGCCATGTCTAGATGAGGCGTGCAGTATGTGGCTGCAGTGCCACATACTGCACATTCAGCTGTCCTCTGTGCTGTAAGGGAGCAGCATAGGAGCGGGGGGAAGGGGATATCCAGGGGTAAAACACGCACACACACACACACACACACACACACACACACACACACACACACACACACACACACACACACACAGAGCAGCGTACATGGGGGCAGCATGTGCTGCTCAAAACTGGAGGCTGGCTGACCAAAGCTACACTCCAGCTGCCAGCCAGGCTCCAAGCTGCAGGATCGCCACTGCTGCAGCCCCAGAAGGCCCTCAGGACCTCAGATAAGGCTGATGGGGCCAGCCCAGCCTCCCCTACCCCACTCGAGGTAACATGCCGTGTGCCAGAGGGTATGTGGCACAGGCATTCCCTGGGACAACTAATAGTGGCACAAGGTGTCCCACTGCTAGTTGTCCCTGGGGAAACAGACATCCACACTCAGGTGGACGCAACCATGTTGATCTTTAATGTCTGCTAGGTTTAATGCCTTTCACATAGGTGGGGGGTGTTGCAGTGGTTTGGACACACCCTCCTTTCAGTCAATCTTGACATGGGAGCAGCAGCCAGGGACTTAATTTTTAAATCCCTGAAGCAAGTACTAATCCCCAATTCCTTTCCCTCTGTGCTCAGCAGCACATCTAATCCCCTCCCCAACCATTGCCATTATCTCCAGCTGCCCTGTGGTGAGGGTAGGAGCCACTTCTGCCCACTCCAGCTGAGTTCTGCACAAATCTGGGCTCAGCCCAGGACAGCAGCAGCAGAAGCAGCAACAGGTGGTTCCCTCTTTTCTGATTGGTCCCCCAGCATTTCCTGCCAGCTGGGAAGTAGACATGGGGCAAGGGAACAGCCCCCACTACTGCCACTAGCTCTAGCCAAACCCAGCTCCATGTGCAACTGGAGCAAGCAGGAAGTAGCTCTGGAGGTCCTCTTGCCCCTCCCACCTCACCCCAAGGTCAGGTGGGGACAGTGGAAACAGTGGGCAGAAGGGGAAACAGGAGAGGAGTGAATGTGCAGCTGGGCAGGGAGATGAAGAGAAGGGAGAACGAAGATTTTTACATGCTTGAGGAACTTAAAAAAGATGCCCCAGTACTGCTTCTGTAGTACAGTTTGCCCTTGGTAGTAATTTGTGGTACTTGGTATTTCGGAAGAGACTGGGAGCTGGGGTACAGCTGGCTTCAGCATGGGGTGCTGCTCTTGTATCCCCCTTTCTGATGTCCTGGATTCACCCACACTCTCATGTCATATTTTTCTTTAAATATGTGTACTTATTTTGCAGTCTTGTTTCCATGTTCTTTAAATGTAGAATGAATAAACTTAATTTATCTTAATTTTTGTTAATGCTGTATGAGAAACAATCTCCCTATGTACACAATGATGAGTTCTGAATTAGTTGTTACGACTCAGGAAAGAAACCTTGGAATCATTGTAAATAGTTCTCTAAAGATATCAGCTCCATGTATGCAACAACAGCCAAAACGCCAATACAATGTTGGGCATCATTAAGAAATAAATTGCAAACAAAATGGAGAATATTTTCATGCCACTGTACAAATCCATGGTGCGCCCACATCTTAAATAATGTATGTAGTTCTAGTCCCCACATCACAAAAAGGATGTTTATAGACTTAGAAAAGGTCAATAGAAGGGCAACCAAAATGATCAGGGGCCAGAGCAGTTGCCATACCAGGAGAGACTAAAAAGGTTAGGACCCTTTGGATTGGAAAGGAGAAGACTGAGGGGGGTTATGGTAGAGACCTATAAAGTCATGAAGAGTATGGACCAAGTAAACAGGAAATTGTTGTTTACCAAATCACCAAATACTAGAACTAGGTAGATCCCACTGAAATTAGTTGGTAAGAGGTTTAAAACTAACAAGTGAAAGTTCTTTTTTATGCACTACATTTAGCTTGTGAAATTCATTGCCACAGGAAGTAGTGGAGGCAGAAAGCACCTCCAGGTTCAAAAAGGGACTGGATAGATCAATGATAGATGAATTAATAGCTATTGAACAGAATGTTTGGAGATGTTTCCTCTGGCATCTCCAATCTACTAATTGTGGATGTCAGGAAAGGTCTTGAATAGGGGGACAGATGATTCCAGAGATATGTAGTTCGATACTCTCCCATCCACTTCTGCTACTGTTGGAGATGGGCTACTGGGCTAGATGAACCATTGGTCTAACCCACTATGACATTTCTTATATTCTTATTTTTAATTAATGTCTTCATGATATTCCTGTTATAGTACAACACTTACTGGAGTTCAGCTGAAAAAGTTGTTTTCACCTGTGTCAGGGATTTTTCAGATTGTATGTCTTTAATCAAAGCTAACTTTAATTTTTGCTAGCACTGTCAGGTACAACAAAGACTGCAGCCTCCAGTTTGCCACTGAATTTACAAATAAACAATAATGGTGATAATTAATGTTAGTTTCTAACATAAAGATTTTTTTAAAAACAATAAAAGCCACAATACGACAAATGTTCTTCATTTCCATACAATCATTCTACATCATTGCTTTATCATTCCATAAAATGGAATAGGGTAAGTTATGGATCATGTTATAAAAATATTCCTGACACTTTGAACACTTTTGTACACAACAGCAATAGCAATGACAGAGTAGTGGAATAATTCAAAGTCTGACATCCAAAATCCCCTGAAAGGGAATAAAATACCACATATAAAATTAAAAATCACACAAAAAACGATTCTTGATTTTTACTGAGCCATAATATGAGTGCAGCCTCTGTAATTCCAAATTCTCTTACTACAAGCCTTGCAGTAATGCCAGTGGAAAAAAAGTTTCATATTACATATTTAACAGAATCAAGATGCAGCTATTCTGTACTGAACCAAAAAATAACTGGCATTTCTAAAATCCTGCCACCTGGTGGACTAAACAAGAAGGCTATTTTAATTTTTCATAGGTGTATTGTTTTTTATTTTTGTGAAGTCATCAGCAGTATTTATTACTCATAGACTGCGAACACTAAGCTGGCCCATTAACATTTTATTTAAGATTAAACATGAATTTTTTTGACTAACCAAAAAGTATGATGTCTTAAAATGATGTGGGTTAATATATCTACTGAAAGTAACTAAGGCTAAAAAAGCAATCTCCATTGGACAGTTGTGCAGTCGGTAATGACATCATTCCACAATGTATTACTTTCCAGCACGTAACACCCTTGAGGATTCTGTTATAATACTGTATATTAGAAGCTAATTAATAGCTCTACCGGTGCTTCAATCAGGAAGATGCAAGAAGTACTACTAAAATTTGTGCTTACTCTTGTGAAACTTTGTGTTGTCTGCACTTCAAATATGTTGTAGATTAGCCTGAGTCATTTCATATTCAAGTGAGTTGCTTCTACATATAAAATTGTGATTGCAAATCGTCCAGCATTTTAACATGTTTTAGTAAATACATTTTGACAGCTGTCTCCTAAGATATGGAATAAATTTAGCCACAACAAATTAAGTGTTTTTGTATCCTCATCTGAAACAATTGTTGGGCATTTGCAAAGTCCTCCTACTGAAATCTCATATTGCTTTCCAGTCACTGCCACTGCTATGGTGATGTAACGGCAAAATCTAACCAAGTGCCTTACGCACAGCGCAGTAACCACCCATACTGTGCCATACTTTAGTACTTCCAGAAGGAAGTACTAAAGCATGGCATAGTAGCAACATCACTGTATGGCAGCATATCATAGTATCATAGTGCTTAGGGTCAGAAGGGACCTAAACAGATTATCAGGTTCAACCCCTGCCCTGGGCAGGAATGGGTGCTGGGGTCATATGACCCATATAGATGCACCCATTATGGACCAGGCATGTCTTCAGCATCACTGTAATCCAGTATGGTGGCAGTGTCCCCTGGATGTCCCCAAATACACCCTGCTCACCTGTTCCTGCTCACAAGCTTCAAACCCAGAAATGTGCTGGTGAGGTCAGTCCCAGGTATCGTTATAGTCACCTGCAAAACTTTAGTGTGCTTGAGAGTAGACTTCTGACAGAGCTATTAGAATTTATCAAGCAAAGTCATTCAGTGAAGGTGGAGACTGGACAGCGGACAGTACTCCAACACAGGACATGATAGAAAATGCAAAATACTGCAAAAAGGATACCTAAAGCAGACATTTATAAGCAGCTCAAGACTGGAGTCTACAAAAACACAGCACATGGAACTGTACATATTGTGGCAAACAACATAAAACTAAACAATATCCAGTATTTGGGGGAAAAGAGATGCAAGAGTTTGCAAGCTTCAACAGAGGGTGTGCATCATGGACAAAAAGGATGGTACCAGCACCATTAGCTCAAATGAATTGCTTGTAAGAGCAATGACATTTCAGAACAAGTGGACTACCAGCACGAATGGAACAGTTAATTTTGTATTGGACACAGATGCACGAAGAAACAGCATGCCAGAAACTGATATTACCACTGGAAAAAAAACCACCACAAGTAGTAGAATTTAAATGAGTAAAATTTAAGTCTTACAGTGGTGAGCTTATACCCAATGAAAGGGTATGTAAACAAAATGTATGGGTAAATAACAAACTGGAAAGATACAATGTGTAATCATACCAGGGCAAAACATCAATTATTGGGTTAAAAACTGTCTAGCCCTTGGTCTCTTCAAGAGGGTGAACTTGCTGAATGGATGAAGGATCAAAAAGATTAAGAAAGAGTTCAGTGTTGTCCTTCAGAGGACCAGGAAGCTCTCAAGAGAATTGCTGAATCCCAACATCCCAGAACATATGATCCTAGAAAAGTTCTCCTTGCCCTAAGGCAGAGGCTGAAAGAGGCATTAGATATGCCTGTTGTGCAGTTTTAGAGTGAGTAGAAAAACCAACAAAGTACGTACACTCACTGGTCATAGCAAAAAGAGGAAAGATGATGCATTTGCTCATTTATAAACCCCAAAGTCTTAAACAAATACATAAAGATGAATATTTTCCACTGCCTACCAAAGGAGAAATTCTGAAACAGAGGGCAGAGGCTAAATATTTTTCTGTGCTTGTTGCATCAGCAGGATTCTGGCAGAGGCACTTAGAAAAACAGAGCACGTGTTTTTTCACATTCAGCACCCCTTTTGGGAGACTAGATTTCTCTGATTGCCATTTGGGTTTTGCTCAGTAGACGAGATACTTCAGGGGAAAATAAAACAAGTTTCCTAGGCTATAGATGGTACTAGGTACCAGAAAGAGACCATTTAAATCTGGGGAAAAACAACAAAAGAGGCCCTGTACATCTGCAGAAAGAGTCAGCTATGAGCTACTGTCTGGTATTATTGCTCAGTTTGCAGAGTCCTCTATCCCATATGAGCATTTTTAAAGATTGCAGCTTTCAGTTAAGTGCTGTGCTGTTTGCTGGACAGTGGACACTGTATTCACACAGCGGGCTGCCCGAGATGTTCATCATGGACAGTGTTGTTTTAAAGCATCTGTATCCAGATCTCAATCTGTTCAGCTTGACCCAAACTTCTCTGTGAAGGTCATGCCCAATGGGGGACTCATTTGGTATTGGTATAAAACACTGTAGGAATAGATTCCAGACCAGACTACTCTGAACGATCATTTCATTTCTATTCACCCCATCCCTTACCTAAATTTATCACAACACACAAGGCCACCCCAGCCTGCTGGGCTCTTCACAGGCCCAGAAACCTGGCAGCAGGTGGGGTCTTTCTTTTATCATTTGATCTAATGCCCAAGGGTGCAGGGAATACGTGCGTGTGTGCACGCAAGCTATGCAGCCTCTTCTGAGTCTCTGTGCACTGTTAAGTACAGTGTCGAGCTCTTTAGTGAGACAACTTCTGGACCTACCAGGAGCACAATAACCTGCTGGGGCATAAACTCCTGCAAGTGCAGTGGTTCTGAGCACTCTGAAGTTGGCACCCCATGTCATGCTGGCTAAATGTCATAAGACAGCTATCTGTGCAGAGACGTGACTGCTGACCTTCTACATGTGTTTTTAGAGGTGAGGGAAAGGTCTAATGTGACTCCTTGGTAAGCTGGGATATGCTCATAAGGAAGGATGTGGTTGCCTACTCTGATTTCATAGACATTTGAGCTGGAAGGGACCCTGGAGGATCATCGAGTCCAGCCCCCCGCCCCAGGGGCAGGAAGTCAGCAGGGATCATAAGATCCCAGCAAGATAAACATCCAAATGTGTTTTGAAGGCGTTCAAAGTGGGTGCTTGAACTGCCTCAGGTGGCAGTCTGTTCCAGACCTTGAAAGCTCGGACAGTGAAGAAGTTCTTTCTTATGTCCAGTCTGAACCGGTCACAGTGGAGTTTGTGACCATTCGATCTTGTCATCCCTTGGGGGGTTCCCCCAGATCCTGATGAGCACCCTGATAAGCTTATAGGTGGCACCAGATCACCCCGAGCCTGCACTTTTCCAGGCTGAATAGCCCCATTGCTCTCAGCCTCTCATCATAAGGTCTGCTTTCCTGACCTCTGATCATGCGCGTGGCTCTCCTCTGCACCCTTTCAAGCTTCTCCACATCCTTGAATTGTGGAGCCCAAAACTGGATGCAGTACTCCAGCTGCCTCACCAAGGCCGAGTACAATGGGAGAATGACGTCCCAGGATCTTCTTGAGAAGCATCTATGGATGCAAGCCAGAGTTTTGCTCACTTTACTAGCCGCAGCATCACATTGAAGGCTCATGTTCATCTTGTAGTCAACCATGACACCCAAGTCCCTTTCGTTTGTAGAGCTAACCAGCGTAGCACTACCGAGCCTATATGCATGGTGCAGGTTTTTCCTTCCAAGGTGGAGAACTTTGCATTTTTTGGTGTTGAACACCATCAGGTTCTCGTCCACCCATTTCATGAGTCCGTCCAGATCCACTGGATCACCCTCCTGTCCTCAGGTGTGGATGCTTTACCCCAGAGTTTGGTGTCATCGGCGAACTTGGCCAATCTGCTTCTAACACCATTGATGTAGATGTTAAACAGTATAGGCCCTAGGACAGAGCCTTGTGGGACCCCACTGGTCACAGCACACCAAGACGATTGGTTCCCATCGACCACCACCCTGTGGGTCCTACCGCAGAGGCAGTTCCCCAGCCAGCGGATCGTGGTAACGTCAAGGCTGCGGTTAGCCAGTTTAACCAAGAGGTGATCATGGGATACCAGATCAAAGGCTTTTTTAAAGTCAAGGTATATGACGTAGATCTCTTCCCCTTTGTCCAGGTGATAAGTCACCTGGTCATAAAAGGAAATGAGATTGGTCAAGCAAGACCTACCCATAACAAACCCATGCTGGGTATCCCTCAGGATATTGCCTTCAGCTAGCCTGTTAATGACGGCCTCCTTGATAATCTTTTCCAAGACTTTCCCCAGGATAGAGGTCAGGCTGATGGGCCTGTAGTTCGCCGGATCTACTTTCCTCCCTTTCTTGAAGATAGGCACCACATTGGCCTTCTTCCAGTCTTTGGGCACTAGACCAGAGCCCAAAATCTCTCAAAGAGCCGTGCCAGGGGCTGAGCTGTGATGCTCGCCAGCTCCCTGAGTACCCTTGGGTTTAACCCATCAGGGCCGGCTGACTTGAAGGTATCCAGCCTGTCAAAGTGCTCCTTCACGAGGTCAGCTTTGATGGAGGGCAAGGAATCTCCTTCACCCCAAATAACAGAACAGAAAACAAAGCCAAACTGTCACTTGCTGACCTTGCTTGACAGCGAACGATAAAAATAATGCCTGCAAAGTCAGAAGCAAATGGCAGTCACTGGTGACTTGCAGCTATACTGTATATATAAAGCAAAGCCAATAATAGTAGACTATCCTTTGGGGTCCCAAGAGCTCCCACTGCTCCATGACCATGAAGCTGCACGTACTTATGATGGTAAATAATGGTTGCAAACAGGACTGGTATCCCAAGGTATGGGATATGCTCCTATCTTGGCACCTTAAAAGTGGTTGCCAAAGGGTAAACTGCCGCACGTTAGTGCGCCACAAGAGCCATGGAGGCATGCCACAAAAAAGGGTATACATTTTTTTTTTTTGTATTTTAAACGTTTTTATGTTTGCACATTTTAACACACAATGTTGTTTTTAAGTCAGAACTCCGAAGACTTGACACAACACTCGCAACCAGCTTGGGTCCCCCCCAGCCAAAAATAAAGTCTGCCGCTATGATGATTAGAGGCACTATACAGCCGTACATATGTGTGCAGGCACGTGTGTAGCGAGGAGCGCATGTGCACACACGCGGGCCCTCAGGCGCCGGCAGGAGCTGCGCGTGGCACGGGTCGAGGGGCGGGGCGGGCCTCTCCCGCGCTGCCTGCGAAAAGCCCGGGCCGTAGCCCGCGGGAGGGGCGGGGCGAGCACGGGCCAATGGCAGAACGGGGTCTGCGCACAGGTGGGCGGAGCGATTGATCGATGACTCGGCGCTCTGTTGCCTGCCCGGCGCGGTGCGCGCGGAGCGAGAGCTGGCGCCGGCGCGATGTTGTCGGCGCGCGGCCTCAGGCCCCGCCCCTCCCTGGCGCTGATTGGCTGAGCGGGCGCTGCTCGGGTCCGCCTGGCAGCCAGTCCCGCGCGCCGCCATCTTAGCCCGGGAGAAAGTGAGCGGGTGGCTGGCGCGAGGCAGGAGCGGGCAGGCGCGCGGGCTCTGCGGCTCCCGCGACACCATGAGCGCGCCCGGGCCCGGGCCCGGGCCCAGCCTGCTGCCGCTGCTGGAGACGCTGGAGGATGCGGCCGCGCCGGCGGGGGAGCTCACCGATGCGCTCCTCACCTTCGTCAAGTGAGTCCGTGGGGGGCTCGCGTTAACCCGGGATGAGATGGCAGGAGAGGCGGGCGGGCCCGTCTGCGCGCGGCGGCGGGGGCTGCTCGCAGGGCCCTGCGGGTCGGCGCCTGAGTGCGGCGGGGCTGCTCCCGCGGGTCCCTGTTGGGGGAGAAAAGCTGCTGCTTTCCCACAAACGGCTCCCAGCGCCCGTGGGTCCGCAGCAGTGCCAGCCCTGTCGCCTCTGTCACCCGCCCCCTCGGTCCCACCCCCGCGGGGCGGATCGCGGCAGCCCCGTCTAGACATGAAGAGTTAGAGCGAGTGCGCCAGCCTGCGCTTTGCTTAGGGACATCTGTGGGCAGGGGGAGTGGTAGGTGCAGTGGAGGGAAGGGCTGGGATTCAGACACCTGGACAGATGGTAGGAGTGGGCCAGCCGGGAGCTCATGAGGTTTGACAGGGACAAATGCACAGTCCTGCACTTAGCAGGGAGCAAGCCCATGCACTGGTACAGGCTGGGGTTGACTGGCTGCACAGCAGCTTGGCAGAAAAGGACCTGGGGGTGACAGTGGATGAGAAGCTGAATATGAGCCAGCTGTGTGCCCTTGTTGCCAAAAAGGCTAATGACATACTGGGCTGCACTGGTAGGTGTGTTGCCGGTAGGTGCAGGGAAGAGATTCAGCACTGGTGACCAGGCCACATCTGGAGTACTGTGTCCAGTTTTGAGCCCCCTACTACAGAAAGGACGTGGACAAATTGGAGAGTCCAGCGGAGGGCAATGAAGGTGGTTTGAGGCCTGGGGCACATGACTTCTGAGGAGAGGCTGAGGGGACTGGGCTTATTTAGTCTGAGAAGAGAAGACTGAGAGGAGATTTAATAGCAGCCTTCAACTACCTGAATGGGGGCGTTAAGAGAGGGTAGAGCTGGACTGTTCTCAGTGGTGGCAGATGACAGAAGAAGGAGCAGCGGTCTCAAGTTGCAGCAGGAGAAGTTTGAGTTAGATATTAGGAAAAACTTTCCCAATAGAGGGTGGTGATGCACTGGAACAAGTTACCCGGAGGGGTTGTGGAATCTCCATCCTTGGAGGTTTTTAAGACCCAGCTAGACAAAGCTTTAACTGGGATGATCTAGTTGGGGCTGGTCCTGCTTTGAGCAGGGGGTTGGACTCGATGATTTCCTGAGGTCCCTTCCAACCCTGACTTTCTGATCCAGCTACCTGAAGTGGGAGTTCCAAAGAGGATGGAGCTAAACTGTTCTCATTGGAGGCAGGTTACAAGACAAAGAGCAGTGGTCTCAAGTTGCGACTAGGGAAGGCTGGGATGATATAATTGAAGGTGGTCCTGCTTTGAGCAAGGGACTGGACACTAGATGACCTCCTGAGGTCCCTTTCCACCCTAATTTTCTATGATTCTACAAGTGTCCTTTAGTTCTGGGGCTGTCAGACATGTGACCTGCAGGCTGGATCTGGATCCGGTCCATGGGGCATTGCACTAACCCTATGCTCTGGCCCTGGCCCTGCATGCTGCGTACAGTACACAGGTTGCAGGCAGCACAGAGTGGTCTGGAGCACTGCATCTAGCCTGTGCCTGAGGCCTGCTGTGCTGCATGCAGCGTGTGTGGCCAGTCCAGCCCCGCATGCAACACATAACAGCCACAGGGCTCACTGTGCACATCTGTTTTGGGGCAGACATGGGGCACACGTTGCTCACAGCATATGAGCTGGATCTGGCATTGAACGCAATAGGGCATCCAGGGTGCAGGTTGCATGCAGTGGCCTGCCTGTGCTGACCCTCTGTAGCACTGTGTCCAGCCCACATACCCAGTGCTCATCCTGGGAGCAGGCACATGCTACATGTGGTACCCATTGCTGCAGGCACTCCACAGGAGGATGGTTCTGGTCTATCCCCCAGACCTACCCTGGCTGGATGAGCTTGACACCCCTGCTTTAACTCATTCCCGTGGTACTGGAAAGTTGATCTGACTTTTAGTAGTAATTTCTACTTTGGTTGTCAGTTTGCTAAGTGTTTAACATCAGTCAGGAGTGTCACTATACAAGGTAAAATTCTCTGTGAACCATAAACTGCTGTGTTATTAGTTTATGTAGTTTTATAGTTTTAAGCTTAAGTAGGATTTTAGAATGAATGCTTAATAGTGTGATTTGTTTTTCTCTTATTTCACCACTATGTTAGACTATTAATTATTAATGTTAGTTTAGCTTTATAAAGAATGTACATAATTCATTTGCTTTCTAACAGTTGAGAGTTTAAATAATGTAAAGAAAACCTCATAACATAAATAGGTATAATATTTGTAAAATTGTATATCTTTTTTGCTTTTGTGCCTGAAGTCGCCTAACTGATGAGGCAGGAAAAGAATTCACTGCAGATGTTAGGAAACACTTTCCTCGGCTGTGTAAAATATTTAAGGTATGTATTGTGTTCCTTTTTTTAAAATAATTTTATTTTATTAGACATAGTAAGTAAAATGGCTAAAGGTTTATTTGTATAATTTAGATCTGGCAGCAACACTGAGTCCATTTAACTTGTAGTCCAGCTGGTGAGGAACTAACTTGATTTTGACCTGGCTATTAAAGGTTTTATCATATCGACAATTTGTACTCACTTGTCTTTTCTTTCATAAATTGGAGATTTGCATCTTATTTTACTCTTGAGAGAGTAGTTTGTCCTTGTCAGGTTCTCTGCTAGTACACTGACATGCACCAAACCCTGATATGCTAGAATGCATCTTAGATACTAAAGCCTTTTGGAGGGATTTAATACTTCCAGTGCAATGAATTCTTATTTTTCCAGGAAAGGCCAGCTGTTTGTTGGGACTCTTGTTAAAAATAGTGCTAACAAACAATGTATTTCTTTTTTTTAACTTCTAAGAAAAAAATACACAATTCTTTCTTGTAGTAGTAGAGGAAGTATAAGAAAAACATCTTTGTATAATTTGGGGTATAAATATGCGGTACATCTTGGCCAGAATGATTTGGGAATTGTAAGAATAGTAGTGATATTGGATCAGCACCAAGTATAACGAAAATTGACTGCATCGGAAATCGGCCCGGTGTGGCCGATAGATGGTTTGTGCATGTGTGCATTCTCAGCATTGCACATAGGTAGCGAGGGGCACGTCCTGGCAGTTTGGAGAGCTGTATTCAGCTGGTAAACCTGGTGTGATGGGAGGGAAAGGGTGTAGGGGGGCAGGCCCCTGTGGTAAGGGAGGGAGTGGGGTAGGTGCTTCCCAACCAGTGTGGGCACAGAATGGAGCCGTGGCTTATCTGGGGGGGCTGTTGCTCCTGACACTGCACACACCCCAGAAGGGCATGTGCCAGCCTAGATCTGGGTGGGAAGGGCTGTGCCGGGCTGGGCTGCGCCCAGGGCAGGCGGTGGTGGTACTGGGAGGGGTACCGGAGGGCTACAGCAAATTTTGGGGTGGCTGCAGCCCCCTCCCCTGTACCCCCTTCCAGCGCCGCCGCCACCACCTGCCCTGAGCACAGCCAGCTCCTGCTGGGAACAGCCAAGTGCAGCCCCAGCCTGCAGCTGCAGCCTGTCCCACTTTATGCAGATCCGGAGGCACATGCCCCCCATGTCTTCCTGGGGTGTGTGCAATGGCCAGAGACACCCCTACTCCTGCCCCCTGGATGAGCTGCTTGTGGTCCCATTCCATGCCTTGCCCAACTGGGCAGCGTCTGCCCTAGCCCCACTCGCTCCCTCACCTCAGGGGCCTTGATCTGCCTTCTCTTTCCCCTCCCCTTCCACCACAACAGACTTACTAGCTGGACACTGCTCTTCAAGCTAGTGCCTGGTATCGGAAATCAAATTGATATTGGCCAATAATGTGCCTCCTTAAAAACTGACTATCAATATTGGCCCCCAAAATCTCTATTGGTGCACCCCTATTATGTTTTGCTCTTGGTAGCAAAGACATCAAATAAGTATTACTGAAGTAATATAAAGTTCTTTGTAGATCACTTGAAGGAAGGTTCCTTTTTTCTGGCAGTCAACCTATTTCTGTTTTAAGCATGTAGTAATTTTGTTTAAAACACTGTAATCAAAGAAAGAGTGATGGTTATGTAAACAGCAGAAAGAAAACAGGAAATTGTTTCTGTGCAGATAGTTTAGTTTGTAAGTGTCTGGTCTTAAAGGTGTCTTTACACAAGCTTGGAGGCTGCTCTGATGCGCTGGACTTCCCAATTAATTGAGTCTGCTCAAACATGGCAATTTCTGTGCTCCAGTGGTTTCCTCCATCTCATGTATCAGCATCCCTGCCCTTAAGAATGGTGGTGAGGGTTCTTGAACTAAAGCTCACTGAACTTCAGTTCAAGCACCAAGAGCTGTTTTAATTAAAGCACTGCCCGCCCGCCCTCCCCCCCCCCCCCGAGCATGTGTAAAAGTTGCAAAGGTATCTTGAAAACCTCAACTTGCTTTGTAAACTCAGATTTGATTTTTCCTGCCCTAGGAAACAGGTACGCTTTTCAGTAGCCTAAAGGCTTAAATTTTGTCAAACTTTTTTTTCTTTTTTGAAGTGATTTCAGTTCTACTTCATTGATATTGTTCAACTCATTTTAGTATTTATAGGATGCATTGTCACTCTTTGTAATCAGCCATGAGAGTCAGTGGTGTAATGAACTGTTTTCTTTTTATAGGCACATATTTCTAGTGAAAACTCAGAGCTGTGTAGCGCAGCATTGCAAGCTTTAGGATTCTGCGTGTTTAACTCGAAGATTACATCTGAATTATCTGGTAATTAAAAAAAAAAAAAAAAAGCTCAGACTGTTTTTCTGTATTCTAGATTTTTAAAATGTGCTACAGTGTCACTCCAGCGCTACACCTAACTTGTGTGTTTATTTGTATTTTTACGTTACTAATTTCAGGCACCAGAGCAGGCAAAATGTTGAGATTTCTTGTAGAATTTATTCCAGGCTGTGAGAGCAGCTTGGATTATGACTAATAGGGACGTGATTAATTCAGTGGTCCCAAGAACATTAGCATTTTTATGACAGTATGGTGAAATACTGATGCATCTTCCAGTTGTCTGTACAAATGCTAGTCATAGATTTAGTAGTAATAAAGTACCTTAATTTGTGGGATTTTTAAAAAAAATTCTAAATGTGAAATGAATACTAAAGAAGTCAAAGCAAAATACCATAGACTGATATGACTTCTTCCTCACAAAACACATACAGTGCAACAGCCAGCAATGCAAGCTTCTCCATGTAGTTTATCAATCTTCTGCTTCTGATCCCACTCCCAGTATAATTGTTTCCAACAATGCAGTAGTCGGAATTAAGTGAGTTTAGTGTAACTAGTTAACTTACTAAATTGCTAATGCATTTAAACTTTTTGTTAGCAAAAATCGCTATTTTGTTACCAAAATAGGTCAGCCACTTTTGCTGTTGACCTGCAGGAAATGTCTCTTGTGCACTGCAGGAAATTTTAGAATATTAGAATTGTTTTGAAAGGAAATTAATAATAGAAGACATGCAAAAATGGGTTCTTACCAATTATTAAATAGTTGTTGGTCAGTCACACTAAAGAGTCTTACCCTGACTAGTACAATAGTGGGGAATGAGGGTTGGGTCCTGAAAAATCTCATGAAAAAATATCTCAAACATTTGTGTGAACAAAACAAAATCACTGAACTACATAAATATATTTAAAAGGATGGCATTATCTTTTTAACTGAAACTTCCTAACTTCAAGCTCAAGTATCTGTGAGTACACTTGAAATAATATGTCCAAGATTCCTTACAATTTTTGTCTTCCTCCTTTATATTTAAAAAGTCTCTTAAGCAAGTTTTAAAAAGAAAATTATCAAAATGTTCACGACTCTTATCCTCTCCCTCTTCTCTTTGCACACTTGCCTGCTGCCTCGTCAGCTTTAACTTTGTTGCTTTTTTAACTGAATACCTTTTTACAAAGCCTGGGATGGGTGCGCACCTTTAGCAAAATAGTGAACCTTATAGTAGATAGTTGCTATCAAATGCCTGCAAAAAACAAACAGAATCACTGAAAAAAAATTAAAGTAATATCTAATCTTCCAGTTTTAATTTTCTAGGAACACATTTTTTTAGATGGAAATGTGCTTTGAAAATTTATAGTGTTTCAGTTTTTTGTAATACTGATATAGATGGTAGTATATATTGATGCTGTTTCAAATCTTTTGT
The DNA here is from genome assembly GCF_052110815.1 of Crocodylus siamensis. Lineage (NCBI taxonomy): Eukaryota > Metazoa > Chordata > Crocodylia > Crocodylidae > Crocodylus > Crocodylus siamensis. The sequence continues at coordinate 219,710,735 of NC_143398.1, read as the reverse complement.
TTGTTGGTGCAGTTTTTTAGCCTTGCTTTTGGAAACTTAATGTACTTATATTTAAAATATTAAATGAAGACTTTGTGGGATTTGGAGTTACATAGCTCTTGAATAACAACTGCAAATAAACATCTGTGATCATTAGCAAAAGTATTTTTGAGTGACACACAATCTTGCTAAAAAGTTGACTAGGATTTCTGAAAATAGAATTTGAACGCTGTGTGTTCTGCTTTCAGCAACTGAAATGCAAGAATTACTTTCAACAGTGAGCAGTATTGCTCTTAAAACCTCAGACAAAAATACCCGCACTCGAGCACTTTGGGTGATCTCTAAGCAGACATTTCCTTCTGAAATTGTTGGGAAGGAGGTGAGTTTCTTAATTCTCTACTTATTTAGTAAAATTGATCTTCTGATTGAATTAACCACTGTGCCATTGTTTCCTCAGGTGCCCAGTATCATTTCTACACTAGAAATGATACTTACTAAAGGAGATGTACAGTCCATGGTTGTTGAATATGAAGCACTAAATGTTATTATACGGTATGTGGCCTGTATCGTTAGATTTTTACAACAATTGTTAAGGCTGTTTTGGGGTTTGTCTCTTTTTTGTGGGGGGAGGGGAGGCAGAACCATATTTGAATAAAATGTGGTAAAGGAGAAAATTTAGGCATCTGTAAAATTGTTAGATGTATACTATACTAAGGAATGTCTTCCAGATTCTGAAGAAAAACTCAGAATAATATACAGCCTGAGATTTTTGTGAACTGCCCCAAAACTATATCTTTTGAGCTTCTAAAGCCTGCCAGGCAGTCTTACTTGCAAAATGTCTCTTCAGAAATGGAATGATTCTGATGTGATAATGGACAATATCCAGATAAAAATCATTTGTAAATTATTAAAGCAGAAACTTGTAGAAATGCTAATCTGCTTTTCAAAATTTACTTTTTTTTTTGGCTTTCCACATTTTAATGATTTTGGGAAATGAAAACTTATGTGAGAGAGTTCAGTTGTTACATGAAAGTGTTTACATCCAAATTTTACTTTTATCAAAAATTAAATTAAGTGTTCATCTTTATTTCATTTTCCATATTGTTTTGTAATACCTTTTAATTCCAAATCTTAAATTTTGGGACTAAAACAACTTTAAAACAAACTCTACCTGTTGGTACAGTTTAAATAGTATATTTAAATTCACTCAGAGTGGTGATAATTTTATTCTAACAGTGAGTCACTAAGATTTAGGATGGAGTCAGAAATGAAGTTGAGCTCCTTGCAAAATAAGCTTACTGCTTGTGCTGCACTTCATTTTTGATACCTTGTTATGTTTGTTCTGGATATGTCTACTGTGGATGTGCGAAACGGGCCATATTCGGATTTGGCCCGAATTGGGGACAGTGATTCAATTTGTTGATTCTGATCAGTGTCCCGATTCCATTTGGCCGAACAGTTTTAAATGTTTTTTCTACATACGTTGAGGTACCAGGCATGGCTTGTGCATGTTGTGATGGTGGGGCGAATGAAGCGTCCCACAGGAGCGTGGGAGGGGCCCTTTACATGCTTGGTGGTGAACCCAGAAGTGGACTGGAAGTATTTCTGGTCCACTTCCATGTCTACTATGGAGCGCATGGCCCCCTGCGCCCCACTGGCTCAGCGATCGGCTGCGGAGGGACCCCAGGTGCCCTGTGAAGGGGTGGGGCCTAGGAGCGGCCGTGAACTCCCTAGCGCCCCGCTACCGTCACTTCACCCTCTGTTTCTCGCCCGCCACGTTTTTGCTGGTACTAAGTTTAGATGGGAGGCTGCCTCTATCCCCTGGTGAACGGTGCGTGTTACTACCCCTACTCTGTAAGGGGTGCCTCAGCGCACCCCTGCCTTAAGGGCAATGCATGCCTCCTACCTCCCCTTTAGCATGCCCCAAGCCTCGCAGCTGTTCCCTGGACGTTGTTTGGCCCCTTGCCCTCTGATGCCCTCTCTGGCGCCCCTTTGGGCCTGTCATGCCCTGGTGCCCCTCTCTGGCACCCCTGGGCTTACCACACTCTTGGCGCCCCGAGGCTGTCCCACCTCGGCGCCCCTCTCTAGAACTTCTATTGTTACCAGTGCCCCTGGGCCTGGCACGTAGCCGCCACCCTACTACCGGCGTCCCTGGACCTGGCACGTAGCCGCCATTGGGCTACCACTCAGCCCGCTGCCCCACCCTGGGGCCTACGCCACGCTCTTTGCGCCTGCTGCCCCACCCTGGGGCCTACGCCGTGCCTCCCCGCGGCTGGGGCTACAACCCCCACACACCGAGCGCCTCTCCGGCACTTGTCTCACTGTGCCACTACTCACTGTGCCCCCGATGGGCACCGGGAACCCCCAGGCTACTGGGGAGCCCCTGTGAGCCTCCTCTCACCCCTACAGCCTCACCCGGTCCTCCGATATAATCATAAACAAACCAAGCAGTCAGCCAGCCGGCTACCACGTAACAAATGGCCTACCAGCTTACAATCCCAACTGCACACAGTGCTGACTCCCAGTCGCTACCGCTGTCTGGACTTTCTCTCTGTCCCCTCGCATCATTGCAGCCAGCCAAACCACCATCATTGACCCTGCTGCTCAGCTCTCCCGCAGAGCTGCAGCTGCCAAAGGGGAACTGCTCCTGGGCCCAGGCCTGAGCTGTTATAAAGGGCCCGGCCCTGCCCCCTTCCGGTCACCTGACCGGCTGGTTACCACAGCAACCCGCAGCTGCGCTGCCCTGCTGATTGACAGCCATCCATTTCCTTTATTTAAGGCACAGGACACTTCAGTGCTCCTGTGACATACCCTCCCCAGACCTAGGAGGCCCCAGTCTCTGAGCTGGGGGTGGGGGACCCACACACTCCCCCGCAGACCTGGAAGTGGACCAGAAGTGCTTCTGGTCCACTTCCAGGTCTGCTGCTGAGCGTGCTGGGGACCTCCCCCCCAGCGCCCCTGTGGGACACTCCATCCACCCCACCATCTCAGCATTCCCAGGACACCTGGTTCCTTGAGGTACATAGAAAACACATTTAAAGTTCTATCTATGGTCGAATCATCAACTCTCTCTGAATTGATTCGGAGGGTTGTGATATGATTTGGAAGGATTAAAGGGTCTCCTGATTAAATTCAGATTTGGAGATTCGGCCACTGAATCGGGCCAAATCTCCATCGAATCGAATCAGTGACCGAAACTTCTCACAGCCGTAAGGTCTACATTAGTCAAATGGGTAACTGCAACTTGTGTAGCCATCCCTGAGCTGGCCTTAATTAATTTCTACATTAATAATTGACTGAATATTACTCATTATAACTAACACCTAATATTGCTATAAAACTGAAAGCTTAGAGAATTATTTCTTTTGACTATGTATTTGGCAGCAGTTTTTTGTTTTAATAATTTGCCTCTAATTATTAATGTCTTCCCTTTCTCCCCCCACTTTTTGGTGGTGGGAGGGAGAATTGTGCACAGGGGTGAGACAAATGTTTTTAAAGATAGAAAGTAATTATAAAAATTGGTAAATAATCTAGGTGTAGTACCTGAAAGTAAATACAATGTAGAAAGAAGAACCTATTTTAAGTTGATGGTATCCTTCAAGAATGACTTCTGTAGTTCAGAGGGTTCTAGACCTTCTTTCCCTTTTAACATAATGGAGAGCTTCCTCATCTGGGTAGTATCTGCTACCTTAGTTTTCATCAAGAACTGGAAACTTTTCATTGAATAAAACTAGTTCAAAGGAAGCTGTTTGGTTTTTCAGTTATAGTGCAAATCTTACTTAGTATGGAAAAGGAAGATAACGTATCAGTGCTTTTTTTTTGTAAATATTCTATTTTTTGGCCATACTTTATTTTTTTCAGCATGGAATTGATAGTCACAGTATGAGATTTTCAAAATTTAATTTGTATTTTCATGAAATGTATATAGATATAGTTTAAATTTAAAGTGTATTGTCTACCCTTGACTAAAGATATTTTTGGCATGGACATCGGTAATTATAACCTGTTTATTAATTTCTGTGTGTACCTATTTGAACTCAGTCTAATGGAACAGGCTCCAACTCAAATGGGAGAAGAGGCTGTGAGATGGGCAAAGCTGATCATTCCTTTGGTTGTCCATTCGGCTCATAAGGTGCAACTGCGAGGTGCAGCTGCATTGGAGATGGGTATGCCATTGTTACTTCAGAAACAGCAAGAAGTGGCAGCCATCACTGAACATCTTATGTCTACTGTAAGTGGAAAGTGTGTTTTCATTTTTTTTCTGTCAGAATAGTAAAGATGCCAGACTTCTAGCAATTCCTTTATTATGTTTGAGAAGGTAAATTAGCTTTCTTTAATAAAGACATATTTCAGAGTCATATTTAACTAAATAGGCTGCTTCATACAATGTATTTTTGTTGTATATATTTCAAGCGAATTTGACTTGTGAAACTAGACAGTGCAATAGAATTGAAGGCCTGTTAATCTCTAAGACCAAGTTCATCCTGGGAATTAAGTGCAAATGGCGTGTTTCAGTGTCCCAGTGTGATCCAACCCAGTTTGGGAAGGGGCTTTGCCTTTATTATTCATTTGTACTTTGTTGGAAGGTTTAGCTATTAAGAACCAAGACCATCAGCTAACTTTATCTAATTCACTAGTCTAATGATAGCAAACTTTGGCTAATATCAATACATAAATATGGAATTAGGTTAAATTAGACTCACTGCTTTCCAGATGAATGGCTCTGTATCACCAGTTGTTTTAGTCAGCCTTGCAAAATTATGTTTGACTTGTGTAAAATGTCTTTGGCTTTTTCATTATCATCAAAACTAAAGGTCAAATGAATTAAAGCTTGCAGCTAAAAAAGACTTTTGTGACAGGTCCATAAGACTGTCCTGTAGCAGTGCACTGATGCATCGGTTCCATATCAGATCAGTACTGATACAAGGAAAATTGAGAGCATTGGCATTTGGCTTTTTTGGCTGATGTGGCCAATAAATGCCCTGTGCATGCGTGCAGCTGCAGCGCAGCACACAGGTGGCCAGGAGCACAGCCTGGCAGCATGGAGAGCTGCCAGATCTGGCTGGTAAGTCTGATGAGGGAAGGGGCATGGGGTAGCAGATCAAGGCCCCCACCATGAGAGAGGTAGTGGGGCTGGGGCAGAGATAGGTGCTGCACAGCTGGGATATATCCATGAGCGGCTTGTTCAGGGGGTGCAGTGACAGGATGGGAGACATGCCCTTGCATCTGCGTGCGGAGTAAAAGTGGGTTGCCACTGGGGCTGGAGGTGGCGCTGGGCTTTTCCCAGTGGGGCTGCACTCAGGTCAGGTGGTAACAGCACTGGGAAGGAGGCTATGGGGGAGGGGGGCCTGCAGCCACCCCAAAATTCACTGTAACCTTCCTCCCAGGATTTCTGCCACCACCTGCCTCAAGCAGCCCAGTGCAGCCCTGGTCCCAGCCTGCAGCAGCAGCCTGCCCTTGCCCCATGTGCACATCCAGGGGCACATACCCTCCCGGGGTGCTGGACAGCCTGCTCCCGGCTCCATCTGGTGCCCAGCCCCAGCTGTGCGGCATGTGCCGCAGCCGCACTCTCCCTCTTCATGGGGGACCTTGATCTTCCACCACCCCAACACTTCCCTCACAACAGACTTACCAGTCGGCCTGTGCAAAGCAGCTAATATTTGCTTCAGATTCAGCCGATTTTGGGGGACAGTGATTTGATTTGATGATTTAGCCAAATTTCCAAATTGCCTAGGCCCCATCCCCGCTCTCCCAGCTTGGCAATGGCTGCTCTGCATCTCCAGTTCCTAGCACTTGGAAAAAAAAGAAGCAGCCCCAACTCACTGCAAGCAGGGGGGAGGGGTGATCCCCACTGCCCCGCACTGTGGGGGGGGTCTCTGCATAAGTTCCCCAACCCTCCCCCTCCATGGCTGCTACAGCTCTGGCCCTTTAAGGGGGGAAAAAAAAAAGCAAACCAAGAAAACCCCCTGGACTCGCCGGCAGGGGCAATCCCTGCTGCCCTGCACCGTGTGGGGGGGCTCTGCATGAGTCCCTGGAGCCTGCTGCAGAGCCCCCCCTCTCCTAACCCCTAGTTACCAGCTCAAAGTCCAGCTGCAGCTCCTGGCTACAGCCACCGGGGACTGTCTGAATCATCGAAGGTCTCTGAATTTTTTCTGAAGATTCGGAGAGCTTTGAATCAGTTCGGACCTTTTAATTGATCCCAATTTGATTTGGAGATTCAGCCACCGAATCAGACTGAATCTCCGAATTGAATCACCACCTGAAGCTTCACACAGCCCACTTACCAGCCCTGGACCTGGCTGCTCTCCATGCTGCCTGGTCACATTGGAAATCGGATCAGTATCTGCCAGTATGGGTTGTTAAAAAATTGGCTATTGGTATTGTCCCAAAAAATCTCTATTAGTGTACCCCTACTGTCCTAAACACCATAGAAGGCTGAACAGTGACTGTTTATGTTTATACAGTGACCAGCACAGTCGGGTTTTGTTCTGTTACTGCCCTCTAGTTATTACTGCAGTACAGATAGTTCTTTCCATTTCTACAATATGATAATGTAAGGTCTTTTTGTCTGTCCAACTCACTGCATAGCCAAGTGCAACCTATGAAAGGGCCAGTACAGAAAGTATGTAAAACATGGGTATTAAACTTAGCTTGGGCTCGGAGCCAGATCCATACCGGAGGTGCTCGTCCTGGGTCAGATTCATGGTGCCAGCACCAGCTGTAATGCGCTTGAAGGCCTGCTGCCATTGACCATATCCATCAGGGTCCAGGGACTACAAATACTGTGGCAGGTCATGCTTCACCCTCTCTACCTAGTAGGCATGCTGGAATAGATTCACAGGCTGGTTTTGACCAACCAGTTGTATGTTTGACACCCTGGTGTAAAGTATGCCCATATAAAATGCTTAGTTCCTGTTGGATGAAATGTTTCTCCTTCCCTTTCCATTATGGCTTTCATCTGGGAACGCCATCAAAAGCCCTAGTGTTGTAGGATGTAAGGCTTGGAGCAGTGTAATGGAGCAAGGCAGTAGCTCACAACATAGAAGAATCTGAGTAGGGCTTCTGGGATGCTGTCATAATATAAATCTGGGGGCCTATCTAAGTAGCACCAGGGATATTTTCAGACCCCAAAACATGCCAAGATTGAGAGGACACAAAAACCTCAGTGCCCTGCCTCATGTCTTAGGGATGAAAGTTTTATGTTTTGCCATGGAGGTGAAACACAGACTTTTGCCTAAGGATCCCAATTCATTGTCTGGTGCAAAATTATTAGGGCTGGATCATATTGAAGTAGCACAGTTAAATGCTATGGCAATCACTTCTTTCCCACTTAAGTATTTTAGAACTTACATTGAAGACATTTAAGACAGTATTTCAATTCATTCTAGATTTTTAATTGCACAAGTAAAATATCTTTATTTCCTACAGAAGCTAATTTCAGAACTGCAAAAATTATTCTCAACAAAGAATGAGACCTATGTGCTGAAACTGTGGCCTTTATTTGTCAAGCTACTTGGAAAGGTAAGCAGAAGTTCCATGCCGCTGTTTTTATAGGATTCCTTGAATACACTCACAATGTAAATGTCTTCATTGTGTGAAAATGTTATTTTACCTTTAGACACTTCATCGTAGTGGCAGTTTTATCAACTCATTGTTGCAACTGGAAGAACTTGGATTCCGTAGTGGATCACCAGTGGTAAAGAAAATAGCCTTCATTGCATGGAAGAGTCTGATAGATAATTTTGCTCTGAATCCAGGTAGATAGAAAACTTGTTTAATGCTTTTTTGAGTTTATTTGCAGACTAACCTAACAAAAGAGTACACGTTTTATTGCTGATTATGGCAGTGTTCACGTTTGTCTAGTTCAGGGAGACAATATTTAACTTACAGTCCTTTTTAATTCTCTTGCTACAAGAAAAAAATGGAAAAAATAAAAAAGCATTTGTTGCATTTAGTTCAACTAAATGTCACAAAATAGTGAAAAACAACGCATAGGGTTATGCTACATATTTAGTTCTCTCATGGCCTGAGAGAAGAGAAACAATGGTTCAGCATCTAGAGATTCAAAATTACATTTTTGTATAATCATATAAAACCTGTGCAAGATTGTATCTTCTTCTCCATTACACACATTCCTTAAGAAAATCAACAGAAAGAAGTAGAACTTTCTTAATCAGCTTGTCCCAACCCCAACAGACTTATCAGCTGCAGGCAGCTGTTGGCTGCCTGTTTAGTCTATGGACAAATCGGCCAAAGCTTTTCCGAATCAATTTGGCTTCCAGTTGATTTGGAGCTTTTAATTAGTCTCCTGATTCGATTTGGATTCGGAGATTTGATCCCCGAATCAGGCTGAATCTTCTTGGAATTGGCTGCCAAAGCTTCACACAGCCCTAGTGGGGCTGTGTGAAGCTTCGTTCCCTGATTCGATTCAGTGGAGATTTGGTGGCCAAATCTTCAAATCTAAATTGAATCAGAGGGCCCTTTAATCTTTCCGAATTGAATCGGAAAGGTTCAGAGATTCAGACATAGAGACAGTTTAGATGTTTTTCCTACATAGCTCAAGGTATCAGGTGGCTGGTGAATGCTGAGATGCCAGGGCAGATGGAGTGTCCCACAGAAGTGCAGGCAGCTCCCTAGTATACTCAGCAGCAGACCCAGAATTGGACCAGAAGCACTCCCAGTACACTTCCCGATCCACCAGGAAGCGTGTGGGGAGCCCCCCCCCTCACCCTGCCAACTCAGCAACTGGTGCCTTCTGGGTCTGGGGTGGCCACCCAGGGTCCCGCTTCAGCCAATCGTTGAGCCAGCAGGGTGTGGGGGGGACACTCTACCCACCCCAGCATCGCAGTGTTCACAAGCTGCACTGGTACTTCAGGTTATGTAGAAAAAACATTTAAAACTGTGTCTATGTCCAAATCGCTGATTCTCTGGCATCGAATCTTCAGATTCGGATTTGGACGAATCAAATCGGGGCTAGTGATCTGAATCAACGAACTGAGTCACTGTCCCTGATTCAGGCCGAATGCAAATTGAATAGGGCCTGCTTGACACACTCCTAATAATCATGCTATGGAGAACCTTCAGGGCCACAGGTAACATACATTTTTCAGCTATATCTATATTTGATTTTATATTTGTTACCATAATGCAGTAGCAGATATATGCAAATAATGTGCATTTATTAATTTCCAATATCTTCTATAAAGTGACACAGATTGATATAATGTTTTCCTCCTAACACGGCCAGCCAGACTGCATTTTATCCCTCTGTACCTGCTGTAGAGTTAAGACTGTTTTCATTCCTGTTATGCAGGTGAAGCCTTTGTCATTTCAAAGAGCACCTCAAATACCTGCTTTATAGAGTAACCATTAGTAAAATTCTGCCATACTAAACACAGTTTCAAATTAGTAACCTTTTTTACTGTTAGCCAAAAATAAGTAGAGAGTCCAGTGTTCTTTCCCTCTCATTTTTGGAAACTATGAAGCATTCCCATAATCCTTTCTTCCATTTTGGACATCAAACATAGCCTCCCAACTCAACATGGAGCAAGCAAGGAAAGTCTCCCAAGAATAAACACTCTTTGCACAATTCTTCCTACGTTGCTAGAAATTGCTAACATGGTATTTGACAGGTTGTGTATATCTGTTGCCGTTTTACTTTCACTAATAGATCTTTGTTAGCATTGTCACAGGACATCATTTTGGAGCTAGGGAGCAAATTCTCACTTTTTCTGTTTGTTGGATTTCATAGCCAAATGGCTGTCTCCCTTTACACTATCTGTTTCAGAACCAGATATTTTAAAAACAGAAGGGTACAAGCTAGTGATACTGAACTGACTGTCAAGTCTGAGATAGCTGAACATGGAGGAGTGTAAACTGCGATATTGGGTGATGAAGTAATTTAGGTTTTTTCCATTGTATGTATCCTTGACTTCCCCCTTTTTGTTACAGAAATCCAGTGCTTCTAACCTAGCATGCATGTGTGTTTTTCTTCCAGCTTAGACATTGCAGTAGCTTTATTGGCAAAGGATAAGAATTTCAGCAGATTTCCCCATAAGGAAAAATCATTTGCAGGGAGATCCAGGGTTCAGGTTTCTTCTCAAGATCGTTGGGACTTCTATAAACCCCCTCGTTCATATCTTGAGTTCTTAGTCCAAGCACGGTAGTGGTGGTACATATGGCTCTTTTTGGGGAAGTAGACAAGCATTTATGCAGTTCTGCCTTGCATATAAAACTTTAAATGCGACTGTCCCTCCAAACTGGTGTCCCAAAAGTATTGGTAGATTTCGTACACAGCTGGTGTATCTTTCCTTGTGGCAAAAAATGAATAAAGATAGTACAACTTAAAAAGCATCTTCTGGACTCTTTAGGCCCTCCTGTGTGTTGCAGAAATGTTCTCCAAAGGTATTCTGATGTTTCATCATCAAAATCCGCTTGTGGATTATGATAGAACAGGCAAGAGGAATAGCTGAAAACTGTATCTTTTCTCACCCATGAATAGGCCCAAAGGAGATATTCATCATGTGCATATTCAAGAACGAACATGTAGAGACTTCTATAAACATAGATTGCTTACCCTGAGTGGAGATAATCCAAGCATTAAGTCTTTCCTGTAGTTTTTTCCTGATGCTTCACAAATAATTTAGAGATCTGAGCCATGGTACTCACTGGATTTTGTGATGCAGTACATATAGCAACGTTCCTCAAGATAGCTAAATATTTTAAATAAAACTTTGGAACGCTGCCTTGCTTTGGGGGAGAACAATATCTTTCAGACTGGGAACTGCAGATGGGTAATGCTGATCTCTGAATCTGGAAATGGATGTCTCTGAATAAAGTGGAGCAGCTGTGCTATGAAGTGTCACAGAACAGCTGATCTGCTTCATTGGGTGAAACATGTCACCACTTGTCCTGCCTCTTGATGGTGTGAGACAAGGGGCAATGTTTTCTCTAGAAGCTTTAGGACCTGATCCTGTGTATCCCTCAGTATTTTTAGGAAGAGTTTGGCTCCTCAAGCCCTGAGAGCACCTGGCCAGCTTTCTTCACTCACCCAGATGTTTCCTCAGAGATTTCAGGGGTAGGTCTGGATAAGTGGGGAAAGTGTGGATTTCCTTGCTCACCCAGACCTGCTTCTGGCCTCCCTGGGGACAGGTCTGGGTAAGTGGGGAAAGCTAGACTTTCCCTGTTTATCCAGATAGGTCCCTAGAGATTCTGAGGGCAGGTCTGAGTAAGTGGGTCCCCAGTGGAAGCACAGGGCACAAGGGTCTTCACTCCAGGATCTGTGTGGGTTTTTTTTGCTTGCAGGGAGCACCCTGGAGATCAGGGCTGGGTTTCTAAGCCGGGAACCCTGACTTCCCCCATTATAAAAAGGCACCATGAGATTCTCCAGAGTGCCTCTCTAAGTGGGGGAAACTTGGGCAGGTGCTCTGGGGGCTAGAACAGCCTTCACACACAAAGAGCACAACCCTGAATGGCTGGAGTTTGCAGGAAGTTCAGGTTGCCCACACTCTCCTGCCACAGATGTAATAGACGTCCGTTGCAATAAAGCAGTAGAATTTTACTGCTGTTTCTTGTGACACTGATTTTCTTCTGATATGGCCTGACAAAGGGTAGCAAAGTCTATTTACATCTCCATAAAATTTTTATGGTGGCACAAATGAGACGTCAGGCGACATTCTGTTTCTGTTCTGAGTTCATAATGTTTACTTTGACTTTAACATCTATGGTTCCTAGATACATTTCCAAAGTTCCAAATACAGATTTCTCCACCTTTTCTTAAGGGTCACTGTACTGCATGTTAAAAATCAATTACTATTTCTTGCTATTTGCTGTATAAAAGGATATAGATGTTATAGATTCTTTGAAGAGCTAAAGGGTGATTGCAAGTAGCAATAAAGGCCTCTGGCAGATGTCAGTATAGTGGCATGATTAGGATTTCAGAAGTTGTCACAGATTTAAAAAATCATCTGTCCTACCATGCCAGACATGCATAACAAGACATGTGTTTTTGGGGATCCTCATCACCATTTGTTGAGGCATGCTGCTGCCTGCACTTGGACAGGGGAGATTCCTGGTATTTAGTTGTCCATACCCAGCATGGGTGCAGCCAGGTGCATGTGTGGTGAAAAAGACTGTAACACAGTCAGTTGTGGATCAGGGAGCTCTCCATTTCACAGTCCATATTTGGCCAGGTGCATACAAGATTCCCCATATTTAGCTGCTTGTGTCACTGACCTGTCAGTAGAGCGTAGTTAGGGAGCCCTCTACCCCCCCATCCTCCAGCATGAAAACTGCACATACAGCTGGGGACCTGGGAACTCCCTGATGCCCAGCTGTATATGCTGGGGTATGTATGTCTGGGCATTGAGGAGCTCCCATGGACAGCTAGGTTGGGTTTTACACAGTGGCTTTAAATGTCCTTGCGCAGAGGAGAGCCCATTGGCTCCCAGATCAAGGACACTTAAAGCTACATTATACAGTTGCATGGTCCTGGGCTGTGAAGGTCCATGGTATGAGGTGAGAACTGCCCCTATGTGAGCTTCATCTTACTGGTATATAGTTTAATCATTTAAACAGTGCTGAATTGTCATGTTATCTTTTTGTTATGGAGTGAGAGGTAGTTTTTGAGATGGCTAGCACAGTGTCTCTGGAGAATCGACTGACAGTTAGGAGCCTTTACCTGGATTCTGCATTTAATAATGAGCTAGTATAGGAAGTCCTGGAAGGCTGTCCAGTTACTCAAATTCTCTTGTCCACAAATGGACCTCTGCCCATTGTCCCAAACACAAGGTAAACATTTTATAGAGAGAAAAGTCTAGCAGCCTTACATAATAGATCGTTTCTACAGGTCATGACTAGTGGGCACATTTTGCATTGTTCTGTTCCTAGACTTGAATAAGGGGTGGGAATCATTCTCCCTAAATTCATAATTCAAAAAGGAAACATGATAAAGATTCTTAAGGATGTAGATTAACAGCATTGAAGATACTCAGACTCTCTGCAGGCTTTTCAGCTCAAGATCAGCCCCTTAGTGCATGCAGTAAGCTTTGTGTCTAGAAAAAGAAATGCCATTGATCTGATGTAAAACTTTAAATCTTTTATTAGATGTCTACAAGTATGGACACCCTTAAAAACCTTTATTGCAGAAATCCCTATTGTTAATTTTTCAGGCTTTCTTTAGAAAACCTAAAGAGTTTCCATTTTTCAATTTCTACATCAAAACTGGGTTTTTGCCATTGGGATTTTTTTTGTCAAGATTTGTATGGATAATTTTTTTTTCTTTATATTCCTGTGTCTTATTTTGAAATGAAATAACTCTTTTAGTGTTGGTTATTCACAGCACACCTTTTGTATCTGTTCTGGTAGGCTCTTGTGTAAAAATGGAAGAATACCTTTCTCTTTTCCTGTTAGCTATAATTAATAATATTGAGTACACTGGAAATGGTTGAGTAAAAAGATACAGTGTTGCTTGGTTGGAGGTTGTTAATTGAAAGAGAGGAACCTTACAGTGTAGAAATTTCCCTTTTTGCTGTGCTGCAAAATAACGTAGTATTTTTTCCCATTGCATCTCTTAAAATATGTTTTTTGTTCCTCAAGATATATTGTGCAGTGCAAAAAGGCTGAAATTGCTAATGCAGCCGTTGAGCTCTATCCATGTGAGAACAGAGGCTTTGGCATTGACGAAACTGGAGGTTTGGTGGTATTTACTGGTGAGGCTTGGACCTCAGCTGCCTGCCAACTTTGAACAGGTAACAAAAATGCACATAGGCTAAACTGTTCTGTTAAAACTGTGTTGTTAGTGTGAGCTGAGCATCTCAGAACTTTTCTGTACCTGTTTGTCTGGTCTGTCTATCACTTTCAGTCCTAAAACAGTTACTAAAAAGACAACCATACTTGTAGGTATCAAACCTGATTTGTTTTAAAAAATGCTAAATTTTAAGGAGAATGTTTAAACAGTTAAATTTGGACACCCCACCATGAACATACCTTGAATTTTGAAAAAGGCGGTGCACCTTCACATATAACAGACTGCTTGCAGACTTTGGGGTGGGGGGAATGTGCTTTAACAGAAGCAGCAGTACATTAGTTAAATCCATCTCTACAGTCTCTGTTAATATCAGGCTCTTCAGCAGGGCTTTTTGGTGTTTTTAGCTAAATTTGATTCAGTCAATTATTAGAAAAAAGCATTAAAAAAAAAACTCTGAAGCTCCCGATCTTCAAAGACATAGAGCGATCTGTGTCCAACTAAGGTGCTGCCTCTTCTGAGTTGTGCACTGAGTTTAAAAAAGTACCATTTTTTCCCCAACAACTGAAAAGCAGCCACATAAAATTTTCTCCAGTTAAAAAGGAGCTAGAATTATTATTATTATTATTATTCTCCCTAGAAATATTCTAGGGGGAATAATATTAACAGTATGTTATTCAGCTTAACATCAGAGCAAAAAGAAATATAACTTTATTGGAATATGCACTGACTTTATAAAGTTTAAAAAACACTAAAACCTAGGCAAAAATAGTCAAAGGATGTTGTTCTATTACTATAATCATGATAGTTAAATATACATTTCTTATTTAGACTCATAAAACAAAGTCTAACCTTCCTGAACATCTTGACGGTACATCCATCATTTCACTGTCACATTTACCGCACCTGATTTAATATTACCACACCTGAGTTTGTTTTTAGCTAGAACTGAGAATCTGAAGGGCTGTGAAATGAAGATTACCAGGACTGGCTAACAGACAGCAGAATTGTAGAAGAAAGGATATCTTGAATAATGCAATGTCTATGCCATTAAAAAGGCGAGAGGGTGGCTAACACCTGTGGAGCAAAGAGAGTTTAGCAGGAGTCAGGTAGATTGTAATGAGCCACAAAGTCAGTTGACTGTCAGTCCTGTCTGAATAGAAATGCTGCTGCCACTGCCAGGCAGTTGATTTTAAACTTTGGGAGCAGGAATCAAGAGCTTGGGTGGGGGAGGGGGGAAAGAGTGTGCAACTGTACTGCTATACCCCCCTGGATCTGAGCTTGCAACCATATATGTTGCTGAGGTCTGCACTATTAAGAGCATATGAATCCATGCAACTGAAAAATGTACTTAAAACCTTAGTTCAGTGTTCAGTAAATAAACCTACAGAAGTAAGATGGAAAATATTGGCACAGTAGTCTATCTGTGTAAATCTGTGGTACACAACTGCTTAGAACGATTCTGCCTAATGCTGCATCACCCCTGAATAAAGCATTTCAGCCAAGTAGCTGTTTAACGTGGTCTGGAAAATTTGCAGAGATGAAGATTTCACAACAGGTCTAGGTAGTGTATTACAACGTTGTCAGATAGGCAGTGAGCTCAAAAGCCTCCTGCCATTCTGTCCAGTCTGAGACCCTGGCTGCCCCAGGGTAGGAGCCCAGGAGCTGTATGTTAACTGTTTGTGGGCCAGATGTGGGCAACCAGGTGGACAGTCCTGTCCTAAAGATTTGAGTTGTTTTCTTCATGCAACACAGAGAGAGGCTGCTGCTGCAACAAATCATGACAGCTTGTGAAGTACAAGTGATAATAGTCCCCTGATTCAAATGGTGGTAGGGCTAACTGATTCTTACTGTTAACTTGTCTTTGTGTGTGTCATGCATATTGCAAGAGACGAAAAAATTTTTATGGGTGATATCTTTCATTGAAACAACTGGATAATTGGGATAAAGGTAGGCAACCTTTGAAACACAAAGCATGAAGAAAATGCTTTACATTCAGAAACTTGTCTGACTTATCCCAGCTATCCAGTTGGTCCAATAAAAGCTTTTACCTATAAAAATCTTTTCCCCTTGCATAATTCCTAGACCATCATGGCTACATTTCTCTATCGCTGCCATCACATACATATTATCATTGGCATTTCATATCTTTTCAGGTTTGTGTTCCATTAATCCAAAGCACTTTAAGTCCAGATTCTTCTGCTATACTTCAAGGAACTCTTTCCCGTGTATCAGCCAATCAGAGTTTAGCCACTGCAGCACCTACACAGAAATCAGGTACGAATTAAGCCTATTAACAACTATAAATCGGATTAAGTACTGATCACAGTAAATTCTCTTGAATGGTACAAGACAATGTACATCAGATAATACAGTCTTCAGTATCTTGCATTGTACCTTGAATTGCAGATGATGTTTAGCCCTGTGATGCTAAACATCCATCTATATTCAAAATATTTATTTGTATGACGTAATGGTTCAATAACTTTTGAATATAGGTGTACCTCAATTATATGTTTGTCTGTTTAAACTACATCACCTTTACATAGGCAGTATTTTAAAAACTTTCCTCTGTATAAATTTCCATGCATCAGCTATAGCTTTTTTTAACAAAGTAAACCTGGTTAATATGTATGAATTGCAATATACGTTTACTTTTTTTTCTCTCACTATTATAAGTTTGTTTATAGCCATGTATAATTGTTATTTGTGGAACCTTGTATGCTTCAGTATTGGCTAGAAATATACTGGTACTTCAAAACAGCATCATTTAGCATTTTACACCTTTTCATCTCTTACTTTATTTTTTCTATTTTACCTACCCAGTATGATCAAAATCCTATTTTTTCCCTTCCCTTTCCGTGATAATGCTCTTCATTACCACCTGGTACTCCAGCCTGCAGCTCTGTGAAGCTGGGGAAGGTGGGGTGCTGTGCCTCAGGCCAGCACCTGCTCTGCTCTGCCCTGCCCTGCCATGGAGGAGGAGCTGTACCCACCCTCCCAAAGCAGTGCGGGGAGCCAAGGCCAAAGCAGCCCTGCCACACAGGCAGCCCAGCCCAGGAAGCCCTGGGTGGCAGCAGTCAGCGAGGGGCTGCAGCCACCTGTGCATGGCTTCCCAGGGCCAGCTGCAGCAGTGCAGGGGAGAGGGAGAGACAGGTAGCACACCTGTTAGGTATTAGTTACCCCTTGCCTTCCCCTCCTTGCTCCTCTGTCCTTCTCTCCCTTCTGCCCTGCCTCCTACTGGTGCACTGCGGGGCCACCCTTCCTTCCCACCCTTCCCTCTGGACTGTTCCTGGCCCTGAGCTAAACCAGGGGCAGGCAATAATTTTGGTTGGAGGGCTGCTTAACAAGTTTTGGTGAGCTGCAAAGGTGGTTTTGCCTTCTGGTCACCATCCTGGGACTGGAAGTCCAACCCCTAACCTCTGAACTTTGCCACCAGAAGTCCCCTTCTTTTGCCCCTGGCAGCACTCCTTTGGGAAGGGGGTTTGCCATCTTGAAGCTTGTAAAAAAAACCAAAAAAAAAAACCAAACAAATTATTTACTAAAAATTAAGCATCCATAGTAATATATTTTAATTCTATTTAAAAAAATATTTTTATCCTGATTTGTGTGTTTGTGCTTATATAGAGAAGTGATTGCATAATAGCTCAAAATGAAGTCTTACTCTTGTTTACTGTGGGGGTGAATGGGTGGGGGGTATGGGGTTTGTGGGGGGTGTATGTGGGGTGCAGGGGTATGCATGGATGTCTGTGGGTGGGTATGGGGGAGTTGTGGGGATGTGTGCATGGGTATGGGGTTTGTGGGGGGAGCTGTGTGCAGGGGCAGGGTGGCTGGGAGTGTGTGTGGGTGTGTGTGTTATGTTTGCGTGCAGCAGTGAGCAGTGCTTCCCTCTAGGCCTGCAGGTGTGGTGGAGGGTGTGGGTGGGTGCGGTGTCTGTGGTATATATGATTGTGTGTGAAGGAGGGTAAGGTTTGTGGGGGAAGGTTTGAGGGTATGTGGGGTGTTCATAGGATGGATGCACATGCCTCCACTGGGCAGGACCAAGGAACCCGTCGTGAGCCAGACAAAGCCTTTCTACAAGCCGTATCTGGCCCACCAGCTGTATTTTGCCCACCCCGATCTAAACTATAACTAGTAAGCTAAAACTGGTTATCGCTGAGCTGTTTGGTTAAGTTTTTAACTGTTCACATACCTAGATGTGGTGCATTTCATGGTGCTGATGCAGGCAGGCCACGCTTTTGGAATTAGGACATGGATAGGGTTGAAAGAATGGAAAATTATTGTGAATGAGACCCAGGAAGCTTATAAGCGCTTCTTACAGGTCAGGGAAAAAGAAGACAGAAATGCATATTAAAATGATCTCCACCCCAGAGTGCTGAGGGAACTAGCAGATGTCATCGCAGGACCCCTGGCACGGCTTTATGAGCACTCACGGTGCTCTGGTGTGGTGTCGGAGGACTGGAAAAGGGCCAGCGTTCCCATTTTCAAAAAAGGGAGGAAGGAGGACCCAGGACATTATAGGCCAGTCAGTCTTACCTCAGTCCTGGGTAAGCTTTTTGAGAGACTTATCCTGGCACATGTCCACGAGGGGCCAGCGGGGGAGATTATGCTCAGGGGCAATCAACATAGGTTCATTAGAGGCAGATCCTGTCAGACCAACCTGGTGGCCTTCTATGACCAGGTCACAAAATCCTTAGATGCAGGTGTAGCAGTGGACATAGTCTTTCTGGACTTCAGGAAGGCCTTCGACACAGTCTCTCATCCCATTCTCATTAAAAACTAGGGGATTGTGGCATCAACACCTACACAGTCAAATGGGTCACTAGTTGGCTGGAGGGCCGCACCCCGTCCAACCAGAGAGTGGTGGTGGACGGGTCTTATTCGACCTGGAGGGATGTGGGCGGTGGGGTCCCGCAGGGCTCAGTCCTCGGGCCCGCACTGTTCAACATCTTCATCAGTGACTTGGACAGGGGTGTAAAAAGCACCCTGTTCAAATTTGCAGACAACACTAAGATGTGGGGGGATGTGGGCACGCTAGAAGGGAGGAATAGGTTGCAATTGGACCTAGTCAGGTTACAGGGGTGGGCAGATGAGAACAGGATGGGTTTCAACGCTGACAAGTGCAGGGTATTGCACCTGGGGAGGAAGAACCAGCTGCATACCTACAGGCTGGGGAACTCCCTTCTTGTCAGTGCAAAGGCAGAAAAGGATCTTGGAGTCATTATTGCTGCAAAATGAACATGGGCCGATAATGTGGGGACACAGTCAGGAAGGCCAACCCTACCTTGTCATGCATCCAAAGATGCATCTCAAGCAGGTCCAAGGAGGTGCTCCTCCCCCTCTATGCAACACTGGTCAAGCTGCAGCTGGAGTACTGCATCCAGTTCTGGGTGCCGCGCTTCAAGAGGGATGTGGACAGCATGGAGAGGGTCCAGAGGGAAGGCCACTCGCATGATCAGGGGCAGGCCCTACCAGGAGAGGCCAAGGGACCTGAACCTGTTCAGCCTCCACAAGAGAAGGTTTAGGGGGGATCTAGTGGCCTTTTACAAACTGGTCAGGGTGGACCAGCAGGCAGGGAGTCCCTGTTCCCCCGAGCGCTACCAGGAGTGACTAGAAATAATGGTCACAAGCTGGCAGAGGGTAAATTCAGACTAGACATCAGGAGGCGCTACTTCACGGTCAGGGCAGCTAGGATCTGGAACCAACTTCCAAGCGAAGTGGTGATGGCTCCTACCCTGGGGGGTCTTTAAGAGGAGGCTAGATGAACACCTTGCCGGGGTTGTTTGACCCCAGTACTCTTTCCTGCCATGGCAGGGGGTTGGACTCGATGATCTGCTCAGGTCCCTTCCAACCCTACGAACTAGGAAACTATGTGACAAAATACAAACTTTTCATAAATGTCCAAAGTAATTTGAAAAATTGTTCTTCTTAAGGGAACCATGAGCAATTGGTAATTTTCATACCTATTAGCAATAGTAGGAGTTCTGCTAAAATGATGAAGGACACTTTTTATATCTAAAGCACAAAGTTCTTGAGGTGTTGACAATTTGGGTTGTGTTCCTAGCTTTGAGATCCTTGCAAAGCATAATGTACATAGTATAAAAATGGAAACACTTGTAGAAAGAACCTTTGTCTGATAGTATGTTTGAATCTGTTTTCTCTTGCTTAATTAGTTCATTTAAATAAAGTGGTGGGTTACTACAAGAACTGTAATTCTTCTCTTTTTTTTTTTTTTAGGTTCTTATTCATTTGGAAGTCCAGGCACCCCCCGGCTTAATTTCAACTCCAGCATAGCAGGAATGTTGGTGATTCCCTCCATTCAGCTCTTGGGAATTGAAATGCTGCTTCACTTCTTGATGGGGCCAGATGTTTTGACTTTTGCCCAGCAAAGCAAACTTGTACTTAGTCTAGGTATTTGTACTATGTTATTCAAAGTACTTTTGAAACAGAGGCTAGTCTTTAAGATTATTTATTTTCCACAACGTTTTGCCAAATCTATAGATGCACATAATACACAAGACACCATATGAGAATTAATTCAGTATTAATATCTGATAAAACACTTAAAACACACCCTGCTCTTAAGCTTTCTTTTTTTCTTGCTGGTACTCGCATAAAACATTGGTTTGATATAATGTGTGTGTGTTTTTATTTACCCTCCTAGAGCCTCTTCAATATCCACTGATCAGTAGCCCTTCCTTTTTTTGTAAGCATGCAAGCACTCTGATAAATGCAGTTCAGGATGGCTTCATTGCAATTGGAAAAGAGGTTCCTGGTAAGAATTCCATCATGGAATAAGCTTGTTTTCCCTGCCCTTCATGAAAAAAACCCCAAGAAAACAAAGCTTTTAATAGCATAATGTGAAATAATTGAAATGGAATTTTTGTTTCTACTGCATGTAATTTTGTGTAGAGGATGTAGATTTAAATTTGAAATGGATTTCAAAGTCCAAACCTGAGCATCAGCTTTCTTTTGTGGTTACTACTTTTGTTCATTTCGTATCAGTGTAAGTGAAAATTTCACTTTGTCTTGTAGATGCCATGTTGAATGTTGTCTGGAAGGACATGATCAGTTATGTGAAGGTAGCTGTTGAGTCAGGTAATGACATTTATTTTACATATGTTATGGTTGACTAAAACATAAATTCTTAGATTGTACCTATGGAAGCATTTGGTTCGTCAAGCCAGACCTTTCCTAAAATTTCCTTCTTGTATGACACCTACCAGAAACAATTTTAATCTTCTATATGATTCAGGCACCTGTAACGTGCATAAATGGCTAAGTTTTGCAATGAAGTGATCCGTACTGAGTAACAGCTCTGTGTACTCTAGACTCATTATAAATGCCATATCATATATAAAAACCTTGAAAACTGTCAGGTGAAAGCAAGCAAACATTTATATCCATCTGATCTTTTTACCATAGTTCTTGTTTCTGTTTTCCCATATTGATTTAAACACTGTTTTCACCTTGTTTAAAATAATATTGTTTCAAGATGGGTTGAGCCCTTTAAATCACGGTAGCTTAACTTTTGAAAATACTGTTTTGACATGGGCTGAAGCTTTGCAAAATTAATTTAAAACCTTGAGTATTACAACTACCTATTAAGAGTAGGGTATCATATTTGAATTTCAAAAAATTGTAGTAGGTATGAACAAAATGTGAAAATCACTTAAGCGCAGGTATTTAACTAATGAGTAATCCCTGTTGAAGTCAGTGGGCCTATAAACATGCTGAAGGATGTATGTATTTTTGCAGTATTTAAGACCCAAAATTTTGTATTAATTTTTCTTAATAGGTTTATGACTTTAAAGGTTTAGCTGTTTGGTTTTTTTTAAAGCTAAAATATAAGCTTTTAGACCACTGTTTGGCACTTTCCCTTATCTTTCCAAAGCACCTAAATGATTTAGGACCGTAAGAGCTTCTGGTTCTTTATGGTAGGGGAGCTCTCTAGGAGACTAGAAAGCACATGAGAGCTTTCATTGGCTGTGAGGGGGAAGATGAGAGGGAGTACAGCTCTTCTGTCTAGTGATTAGCACACTAATCCTTAGGATAGGGGAATCAGGGTGTTGGGTTCTGCTCCCAAGGTGATCTGTGTGTTTTATGCAGTAATTGTTCAGTGTGAAAGTCATGGGAAGACAGACTAGAGCTACTGGCATCTCCTTTTTAGGCAAGTGCCCTAAATACACATCATGAACTTTTGATTAGTCTTTTTGCCCTGCTGTTCCCTCTGCTCAGCAGCCAGGCATTAAGAGCCAAGCACAGGGAGTAGCTCTGTGTCCCACCTCAGCTGAGCTGTGGGGGCAGCAGTTTAAAAGATGGTGGGACCATGTGCCAGGCTCTAAGGAAAGCCTTGGAAATTGGGAAAACATAAATGGTGCCAAATAACCATCTAAAAGCCTAATATTCAGGGCCCTTTCCCAAGCCCAGCTCCCAGCCATGCTAGCTTTTAAACTGCTGCCTTGGTGATCAAGGAGAATCTGACCAAGCTGGGACCTGGGCTTGAGGGAGTTCTCTCCAAGGTAGCAGGGCAAAGCTCCCACTAGCACCGGAGTCCCAGGTGTGTGGAGCAGATGGGGGTTTTGCCATGGGAGCTCAATCTGCTAGACTGCCAGGCGCACTGGAAGCTGAGAAGAGGGAGTAGTGCTGTGAGCCCTTTGCCTGCTTCTCATGCAGGGCTTTGCTTCACTGCTCCAGTCCCCTGGAAATGGGAGAACTGCACTTTCTGCAGACTGGGATCATCCTGGACGCAAGGGAGTTGCAGACCTGAATATCTGTACTGCTCCCTCTCCAAGAATCATTTCTAGTGATGGAAATTTTCCACTGCAAGAAACAAATTTGTGTAAATAGCCAAGAGCAAAAACCAACACTAGGTGTTTAAGAGTATATACAGGGGAGGAGTAAAGGATTAACAGCCTTGTAACTTAAAAAAAAATCTAGGTAGCTTTATAAATAACATTTCAGTATCTGTTTCCGTAAGGAGCTTGTTACCCATGTTCATCATAACAGCATAATGGAACTAAAAATTGACCACTTCAATATTGTTGGGGAACCGATTTAATTACAAAAAAGTAAGTTTTAGTGAAAGTGGCCAGTACTTTTGTTCTGCATACTCCTGTAACTTTATACCTGGTTTAAATATATTTCTTTATTTGTTAGGCCATAAAAAGGAGAGGCAGGGTTCAGAAGTGTTGACTATATTGCTTCAAGCCTTAAAGAACATAGTTAAATCAAGTGCACTTCCTGTCCAGAAAACATTGGTAAGATTTTGCGTTTGGAGGGGGAGCGGGGTGTTGTTTTTGTTTCTTTAACCTGTATTCGATAAATCTGCTACATTTGTTCTATCTGATTAACTTGCAGTAGATGGACCAAAACTCCAATTTTTGACAGCCCTTTTTCCATTCATTTGAATAAGATCTCGGAGTTCTTTGTGGCCAGGCTATGTAGAACCCATCAGAAACCTTCAGCTCTATAGTCAAACTTGTGCTATTGGGTCATTGATTCTCTTTTCTTCCTAAGTTATGTTATTTCAGAGGCTATTGCTTTCTCTCTATACCAGAAGCCTTAAATCGGATGTATTAGCATTTTTTCTCCCACTTGCTACTATTTGGTACTTGTAAGCACTTTCCTTTCTGAAGGTTCCTTGTATATATTTAACACATTTGTTTTTCTTCACCTTCCTTCCTTCCTCAGTCTCTTATAGAAATTACAATTAAGGAATTGCCTCCAAAAGTATTGGGATCACCAGCATACCAGGTTGCTGATATGGATCTTTTAAATGTAAGTAAAACCTTTAACTCTATTTGCATTTATGCTTCAAGGGAAAAGTTAGAGTATATTACAAATATGTGACACGGTCTGTAAGCCACACAATTTGTATTTGAAAATTACACCATTCTGTGGCCTAGATTGACCAGAAGTAAATTTATCATTGATATATTTTTTCCCCTGCAAGTGTTTTAACTGTGTATGTCAAAAATGAGTTAAATGAGATTAGTAGATCTTCAGGACTGAAAGAGATTTTGGAGATCCTCGTTAGTAAACATTGTTAAGTACCCAGTTTATCACAGGAATTGCAGGCAATTAGTCTGGACCTGGGGTGACCAACCTTTGCCAAGTGCCACATCTGGCACGGGCAGCCTCTGAGTGGTATGTGCTGGTTGGGGAGGGGAAAGGATCAGAGTGGGACTCGGGTTATGGGGCTAATCTGTGCATGCCTGCCAAAAAGTTTGGCCTCACTGTTCTAAAGCAGTAGCGGACAACCTTTTTTGGCAGGATTACCACAATTTGTCCCGCACCCTTGGAGTGGGAGTCAGCCTTTTTGGTGGGCTGCCACAAAATAAGCCCCACATAGTTTCCCCTGCCCAGTCTGCCACTCTGCTCTCTGCCCTGTGCTCTGATCTACTGTCTGTTCCTTACCCTATCTGATCTGCTGTCTGTTCCTTACCCTATCTGCCATTGTGCTGCCCCCTTTCCAGTATGTTGCGTGTCAACAACATAGTGGCTGCCATGCCACTTATGTCATGTGTGTTGCAGGTTGTCCACCCCTGATTTAGAGATTGAACAGATTATATAATCAGACTAATACTATGGGCAGAGTAGGGGCCATGTTCATTTTTTTGGGACACTGCTAAAGGCCATTGGAATTTTGGTCCTATTTGGCACCCTACTTTTTGTACATTGCACTGTAACTTTGCATTGCTCTTCCCTTCCTTCACAGTGTTCAAACTGAGTAACGTACAAAAAAAGTTCTTTCTGAGAGACTTCTTCCTTGCTACCATTAGGACACGGATACTATTTTTTCGAGGGCTAAAGTGTTTAATCTTGGGCATTTTGGTTTGAGGATAAGTTCTCAGATGATTTAACAGTTGCTAGAGAAAGTATATTCTGAAAGTAAGGAAATCCTCTTCAGTTTGATTTTACTGCATATATGTTGAGGTCCTTTGTTCTGTCTCATTTCCTCAAAATAATCCAAATAAAGCTCAACAGAAGCACAGGTCATGGCATCATGCCTATATATTTTTTCCAGGTATCCTACAAGAGCTTATTTTAAACTGACTGCTGGCTGGTTGTAGTTTACATTCAGTGTCTATTTTTACATGTCCACTTGAGACTCCTAGTAGGGCTGTGTGAAATTTCAGCAGCCATTTAGTTTCAGAGGTATTTTGGTCCGTTTTGTTTCGGATTCAGTGTTTCAGGCACCAAGACAGAAGGCTCCAAAACATCTCCAAAATGAAACCAAACCACCTGAAATGTTTCGGAGCCAAGCTTACAGGGAAATGGAGACTAAGAAGAGGTAGGGGGAAGAGGTGCAGAAGGACTGCTCTGATATTTACATTTGTAGCTGGCCTGTGTCTGCAAGCTGTCCCTGAAGTCCCTTTCAATCCCAGTGCTCTGGAGGAGGGATGGCAGCCTGCTGACATCCTGCACACAGATCTGGGGGCCCAGGCTTCCCTAGGAGGAGTCTGGCACCAGCTGCAGCAGTGGTGATCTAGACCTCTGGGTGCTCATGGTAGAGTCCCCCTCTCCACACACAGACACACGCCCTCACCAGGGCACTGTGCGCTGTCTGGGAGCTGGGGCTGAGCAGCGTTGGGCTCTGGCTGACAGGTGGAGCTGCCCTAGCTCCCAGACAGTGCAGTTGTGCCCTGACAATCCCCGCTGCCCCCCACTGTTCTACCTTGTGTGGGGGTGCTCTGCCATGAACCCTGGTCACTGCTGCTGCAGCCAGTGAGTGCAGGGCCTTTTTTTTTTTTGGTTTTTTTAAGTGCTGGGACGAGGCTGGGGCTGGGCAAAGCAGCCATGAGGGCTTCTCCTGCAACTCCCCCCACTGGGGTAGGGGTAGGCACAGCAAGAGAAGTTGCAGGAGAACCTGCAGTTGCCCAACTGTGCCTGCTTCTCCCCAGCCAATATGAAACAGCGTCGAAACGCCGAAACAGATTCGGCCAAATCGAAATGGAACAGTGATCCAAAACACCAAAACGAATTGCTGTCTGTCCGAAATGGCCGAATCCAAAACTGAAACGAAACATAGCCATTTTGCACAACCTAACACTTAGAATCAAAATCCTGGGGTTGAAATGGACCTCAGGGGTCATCTGGTCCAAACCCCTGCATGAATCCAGGAACACTAGTCCCAAAACATCCCTATCAAATGCTTATTCAGTCTCTTTCAACCACCAGTGGAGATTCCACACATTCCCTTGCCAGTCTGTTTTATAGCTGTACCATTCTAACAGGAAGTTTTTCTTGAGATTTTTTTTCCTTGCTCACATGATTGCTAGCTAGCAAGAAATCCTTACAACTTCATGTCCATACCTTTGCGGCATAATTCATTTGATGTGTCAAATTCTGTATATAGGCATAAGCTGGCCTATTAGAATACCATGTTCAATATTTGTTTCCTCAAATTGTGTACCTGGTGCTCTGCACTAGGTATGATTAAACAGCTGAAACTGTGGTGCCTGATCAGAGCTGTGATTTGATTACCCAGATGTGTGCAAAGAATGTTTGAATCTATCTATTAAGATGCTGGCTTTTGGGGCTTGTCTCAAATTTGACTCCTGTTTTGGAGCGCTAGCCCTAGTGTACACCTCCATCAAATTTCAAATAATTCTGAATGTGTGTATTAGGTGTGAAACGGCCTGTTCTCAATGTGACATTCTCAGCTGGATGAGAATATGCTCTAGAGATGAATACAGCCTGGACCAGTAGCTCTGACATATGAACTATTCCATTAAACTTAATGGGTGCTCACATCCCCCTGCTCCAACCTTTAGAATTTGGGCTCTAGGTTTTATACTGAAGTTTATTCACTACCATCTGAAATTTACAACTAAGCTCCTGACCCATTTAGTTAAATTTATGTACACCATATATTGAGTTAATTTTCCATTATCTTGGATGAACAATATGCTGTTTACTATTCTGATTAATAAATACTTTTTTATTTTCTTCTTGCAAGGGGACTCCAGCTTTGTTCTTAATTCAGCTGCCTTTCCGTACTAATCTTTTGGAATGCTGTGTAACAGAAGAGAGGTAGGTGTCCCAGAAAAGGATTTATCAAAATGTGCATTTGGGGCGGGGGTGTTATTTGTTTTTAAATAAACTTGCCTTGCTTTGCTCTAGCTTCAATATATTGACTTCAAGGAGGGGTTTTTTCCATTAATTTCAAAGAAATATTGCTTCCCTTTCTGCCCTTTCCCACCAATCAGCAGAGTCTTGTCTGTCATTGTAATTGTTTAATTTTTTTCTTTTAGGTTCTTCACAAATCTAGAAATCCTTGTGAGTTACGTTTTATCTGGTCCTACATCTCCTTTGGCATTCAGTGAGTCTGTGTTCAACATCATTAATGAAAGTGCAAAACAGGTGGAAAATAAGGAGCATCTCTGGAGAATGTGGAGTATTGTAGTTAACCCACTAACTGAATGGATTAATAAGGTATAGTATCATTTCAAGTATTTTTTTATCTAGTGTACAGTGACCTATTAAAGGACCACAGTAGGGAATGAAGCACAGTATGCTCACTTAGCATGCACATTGTCTTAAAACAGATGTAATGTGGCTTAGTCATACGAGTCCAGAGCTACACATACTATTTTGTAGTGTACTGCATGTGCAGTGGGCCTGTCATGCTTTACTTCTGTGCTCCCTAGTGCAGTGCTTTGACAGTATGGGTTGACTTTGTTTAAACTCTCAAACATTTAGTAAAAACTTATTTGGATGTTAATAGTTATATGGACATGTACAATGCAGCTAGTCATTTTAGAATAACGTGCATATTAGGAAGAGATACCGTATAAGTAATGATAATCATTTTCATTATTTTCAAAGTTCTAAATGGAGCTCTAAAGTTAATAAGCATAGTCATTGCTGGTGATTTGCAAGTGATACAGATTGGCAGGATGGTAAATGATGAATGGTGTAGGTTTTATGAGAAGGTAGACTTTTTAAAATCAATGTTTAATATAGTCACTAGTTCCATATGTCAGTGAAGGAGCCCAGAGTTCTTCCTCTGATTTGTGACTCAGCTCTTTACAATCTGGATGCTGGAGGGCTCCTGCAGGTAGAGCAAGAATATTCTGCTTGAGTCAGAGACCTTCTCATCTACAGCAACAGGAGCTCTACTAGACATATTTGGCAAAATGAAGCAGGCTTTCTTATTGGTGTTGGGTAAATTATATTCCATCTAGTTCTCTTATCTAGACATAATGAACTCTTTGCTACAGCTCAAATACGTTGACCTGTCTACCTTCAGTTAAGGTACACTTGGAAGCCAGCTTGGCAGATCATTCAGTGATATAGTAGGGGGCCACCATTTTTGGCAGGAGTGCCACAAAATAAACCCCACACCTGTCCTGAATGCCATTCCAGTCTTTTTCTGTTGTCTGATCAGCTGCTTTTCTTGTTGCTTCTTTCCTGATCTGCAGCCTAGTCTACTACATTATATCACCACCTGATCCCCAGTCTACCACATGCCACATGTGGCACTTCTGGTGATAGTGCCTCTCTACTCAACACTGGTTAGGCCTTAGCTAAAGCATTGTGTGTAGTTTTGACTCCACATTTTAAGAATGTGGAAAGCTTAGAGAGGATCCAGAGGCAGATAACAAAAATGATAGAAGTGTTTGTAAGAAAAGTCATAGGAAGAGAGTTTGAAGGAAACAGACAAGTTCAGCTTATGGAAAAGACACTTAAGGGGTGGGGGATATAATAGCAGTCTTCATATACCTGAAGGGCTGCCATAAAGAGGGAAGACACCTATTTTGCTCTCACCATTGAGAGTAAGACACAGACCAATGACTTGAAATTGCATCAAAGTAGATTTAGAGTGGATGTCTGGAAACATTTCTTCATTGTTAGAATAGTGAGGCAGTGGAATGAATGACTGCCTAGGGAAGTTGTAGGATTTCCATCACGAAGTATTTGAGAAGTTGGACAAGCATTGGTGCAGGGCAGATTTAGAAGTAGGTATGCCTGTGTTCTGCTATGAATATTTCCCATGCTTCTGAGCTTTGCTGGTTGCCACATCGGGCTAGAAGGGAATCTTGTTCCTCTCTTGCTGCTGCGTGTCAGGTTTTATTTATTTATTTATTTATTTTAAAGCCTTCTCCACGCGCATTGGTGTTGGCTGCAGCCAACTCTGGGGGTTGACAGAGGTGTGCCAGTGTTCCTGCTGGCACTTAAATCAGAAGTTACTGACTAGAGGTCTCACCTCTGTGTTCAGGGTCAGATCACCATATTTGAGGAGGAATTTTACCCCTTCTGTAGTGGGGCAGTATTTTTCCAACAACATGGCAGCAGCAGGATGTTGGCAGCTGTCTCCCCCCTGCTCTACCTATAGCAGCTTGGGGTGTGTTTATATCTTGTGTTGTCAGGGTTGATTTGTGTAGTTTTGCTAATAGATTAGACAGTGGATTTGTATAGTATAGTTTGGCTAGAGATGATCCCATCTCAGGTAGGGGGTTGGACTAGATGACCTCCTGAGGTTCTTTCCAGCTTTACTACTCTATGATTTTATGATTTCGTATCAGGTGACTTTTGAGGACTTGTTCAACATTTCAAAATGGGTTTTTACTGAATTCCATCTGAGTCAACAGATGAAGGCTTTGGAAGGAATATTACACTCTTTCTCCTGTGCTGAGATCTCATTTTACTCTCTTGATATAAAAGATAGAAGCTAGGGACAGCCCTTAAGAGGACTATATATCAATGGCCCGCCCCTGTAGGAATCGGATTAGAAAAGCCAAAGCGGCTACTGAACTAAATTTAGCAAGGGGAATCAAGGACAACAAGAAGTCTTTCTTTAGGTACATAGGGAATGGGAAGAAAAATGGGAGTGTGGGGCCATTGCTCAACAACTCAAGACAGCTAGTCACCAGCACTCGGGAGAAAACTGAACTCCTGAATGACTGCTTTGCTTTGGTCTTTCACCGGGCCAAGGGGAAAATCACACCAGCTAGTTTACAGAATGAGCAATCTTCAAATGGCAATCTTCCTACTATTGCCATAGAACTTGTATGCTCAGGTAAAGAAATTGGATGTATATAAGTCAGCAGGACCAGATGAACTTCATCCGAGAGTGCCTGAGGAGCTGGCCGAAGTAATTGTGGAACCCCTGGAGAATCTCTTCCAAAACTTGTGGCACTCTGGGGAGGTCTCTGAGGACTGGAAGAGAGCCAATGTTGTGTCCATCTTCAAGAAGAGGAGGACCTGGGTAGCTATAGGCTGGTGAGTCTAACTTCTATCCGAGGGAATATCCTGGAAAAAAATCATTAAGGAGTCTGCGTGCAATAGGCTTGCAGAAGGTAGGATTCTGAATGACAGCCAGTATAGCTCCGTCATGGGCAGGTCTTGTCTTACCAAACTGATCTCCTTTTACTATCAGGTGACTCGCCACCTGGATAAGAGAGTGGAGGTGACATTGTATACCTTGACTTCCAAAAATCTTTTGGTCTGGTATCCTATGATGTTCTCATGAGAAAATTGGAGGACTGTGGCCGTAACTGTGAGACAGTTAGGGGGTAGGAAGCTGGCTATGGGGTAGGACCCAGAGAGTTCTGTGTGTCACCTTGGCAGGAAGTGGTCAGTGATGTCCCGCAGGGGTCAGTGTTTGGTCTAGTGCTGTTCAACATCTTCAGTGATTTGAATGTGGGGTGAAGAGCTCACTGGCCAAGTTGGGGAAGTGTGGTCACGCTTGAAGACAGGCTGCAGATGCAGGTGGACCAGAACCAGATGAAGTTCAATGTCGAGAAATGTAAGGTGCTCCACCTGGGGACAAACAATGCCCCCTGCACACCTGCAGGCATGGCAACATCAACCTGTCCACTAGTACGAATGAAAGGGACCTGGGAGTAAAAACAGACCACAGTATGAACATGAGCCAGCAGTGTGACTTGGTAGCCAGCAGGGCTAACAATACCCTGGCATACATCAATCGATGCATCTCCAGCAAAGTCAAAGAAGTGATCCTCCTGCTTACTTGGCGTTGGTAAAACCACAGCTGGAGTACTGCATCCAGTTCTGGGCCCCGTACTTCAACAAGGATGTGGTAACGCTTGAGAGAATCCAGAGAAGGGCCTCTGTATGACCAGAGACTTGCGTGGCAAGCCATATGAGGAAAGGCTGGGGGATCTGGAACTCTTTCGCCTGCAAAAAAAAAAAGAGGCAGAGAGGGGACTTGGTAGCACCTTACCGCTACATCCAGAAGCATACATCAAAGGCTTGGTGAACAACTGTTCACCATGGCACCCTTGGGGAAAACTAAGCATAATGGTCACAAGCTCTTGGAAGACTGGTTCGGGCTTAACGTTAGGAAAAACTACTTAACAACTAGGGTGTCCAGGCTGTGGAATAAGCTCCTTCCAGAAGTGGTGCAATTGCCTACCCTGGAAATCTCCAAGAGGAGACTGGACAGTCACCTTTGCTGGGGTCACCTGACCCCAGTTGTCTTTCCTGCTTGGTGCAGGGTGCTGGACCCAATGATATTCTGAGGTCCCTTCCAGCCTGACAATCTGTCAAAAAAAAAAAAAAAAAATCATTGGTCAACTGTCTGTATAGGATCAAACCTTTCCAAACGTTTTTTTCACAAATTGAGACATTTAAAGCTACAGCAATACCAACACAGAGACCATTGCACTGCATATTGGGTTGAGTGAGTGAAACTGTGCCAAGACAGTTGGTGGCAACTTTGCTCTAAGTGATGTCTGCAGGGCAGCACCCTGAAGCTTGGTACATGCCTTTACTGAGTATTAAATGAACATGTGGAAGTATACAGTGCAGATACCGTGGTTGGCAAGGCAGTGCTTCAGTCATGTTTTGCTTTAGTAGGTAGCACCCAAGACGTACCTTTCAGGTATGTGGATGGAGCTTTGGAATTGTGTACGGTGAGAATGTGAGCATGCACAGTAACTCATGAGAGGAGAGAAAAGCTACCAGGAACTGGAGTGCTTTACATTGTTGTCCACCAGCACCTTTGCATCTCCTGCTTTTTTTTCTCCTTTTCATCAGAATTTCATGAAGTATAAGAGGAAGCTGAGGGTTGGGCAGCTTATGCCAACCTTTATCCCTTCAAAACATATGAAGGGGCAGCACAAAGGTGCCCCCTTAAGGTGATGCCAGGCAAAAAGTTTGATCAAAGGCTCAAACTGTATGCACATTCCCAAGGAGAACAGGCATAAGGATATAGTTCAAAAACCTTCAGTTACTGATGTGAATTATATCTTTTTATTTGACCCAAAACTATGAGCTTGGTGCTATTGCCTGTGTTCTTCAGGAGGTCCAACTGAATAATCACAGTTTCTTCTAGGCTTAAAAATCTGAGTGCTTTCTAATGCATTTTGAAAATTTTCTTCACCTCAGTTACCGTTAATGCCAATAATAACTGTTATTCAGGTATTAAAACAAGCTGAAAAGTTAAAAAGTAATAGTTTTAAATGTTTACTTAGCCTTTCTTGTGGACACTAAAAATAAACCAGTTTTTGTTGTGCTTTTAATAAAGTGATAATCAGCCTTAAATTCTAACCTGAATTAGCAAATGAATATCAAAGGTGTACAAAAACTAAGCTATGAGTTAAATTTTGAAGACATGATTTTTAAAAATGATTGTTTAATCATATTTCTTCTTTTAATTTTTTTCAAAAGTTTTCTTAAGGAAAAATAAATAACTGAACAGCTTCTAATAGTCTTTGCAAGTTATTTATCAAATAAATATTTTGTGCTTTATTTTAGAGTAATGAAGTAAATCAGGGTGACGCACTGGAACACAACTTTAATGCTGTTTATAATGCATTATTGCTACCTATAAGTCATATATTCCCTGTTCAGGAATTTCCCCAGGTAAGAAATGAATGCATATCTTCATTTGTATAAAACAGCACTTTTTTCTTATTAGGAGTAAATAGTTGTTACCTACTGTTCCTCTCTCTCATTTAGAAGGCTGTTACACAGAATCTTATTGGATGGAAAGTAGGTTGGTTCCATATCTGAGTTCATTCCTATATACTTATTATTTTACATATGGTTTTTATAAACCAGTTTGTAAGGCTCTCTCTACATGTGGTAGGTATTGTGTAATTAACTGGTTAATTGTGCAGTTGCCTTGAGACTAGGTACTGTGCAAAGTGCTTATCCCACAATAAAGAGCTGTAACCAGCTATAGCTAGACCTTGAAAGTGTGTACTAGTTGCTATCAAGCTGTAATATGCACATGTAGCAGGGTCTGTCCTGCAGCTGGGAGCTCCATCAGCTGACAGGGCTCCCAGCTGTAGGGGTGCACCGTGCTCAGCATGAAACCCCCAGGCCTGAATCCTGGTGATTACAGCTGCCACAGTCCCCCAGCCCCAGGGACATCCCCTGAGCTGAGGGAGATCCCAGCTGTGGGTACTTGTTTTTTGCTGGTACAAGGGGAGCACTTGCACCTGCAATAAGGCATGATGGGATCTAATGCATGATCCCACAGTTGCCACGTCACATGTGCATGGCAGGTGGTTCAAGCGGTGCAGTTGTGTGCATTGCACATTAGAATTCATTGTGCCTCCATCTGCATATGTAGAGGGGGAGTCTAACTGCCAATAAACGAATTCTTTTTTCACTTGCCTGAAAGTCATTGAAAAGAGTACCTTACATTTATATGTATACAGTTTAAAAAGTATATTAAGCTTCATCCTGATATAAAGATTGAAACACAGTGGTCTGACATTAGTTGTGGACTAGTATACAGTAGTCTAAAGGTGACGAGACAAAATAAGGTTTTTTATTTATACACTAAAACCTAGACCTTAAAGCGATGCACTTTTGTTAATAGGCAGATCTTGTTCATGTTTGTGCTTGAAAAAAAATATTAGAAAAGTGTAGGATTCTACTACAAATAGAGAAACATCAGAAAGCAGATGTTAGAAATTGAGTTAACAGGCCCACTAAGCCTTGGACCTCTCACTAGTACCAAAAAAAGAAAGTCTCATAGTTGGCTCATCCTTATATCTACAATGCAGAAATTAGGGGGAAATGTAATCTACTGATGTTTAGTTATAGATTTATAACTTTCTCCTTTTGGTTATTAAAGCCCACTATGAAGTCTCTGTTGCGTACCTGGTCAGACTTATATAGAGTGTTTGCCCGCTGTGCATCTTTAGTGGCAACAGCAGAAGAAAACTTGTGCTGTGAAGAACTTTGTGCCAAAATAATAGCTGGACTAGAACATAAAGATATAGATGTGAGTATAAAGCATAATATTAAATTTATATATTTAAAAAATCCATCTTGTACTGTCTGAAAAAAGCAGAGAAATATCTTTGTCCTGTCTGGCAGCATGCGTTCAATTTATGGTGCCATATAAACCAGCTACACATTTTTTTAATAATATCTTTGTGGCTGGTTTGCCATTTTATAGCGCTGCAAATGTAATGAATGTGTGGCATGTAGCTATTTTGATGCTACTGACATGTTAATTGTGCTGTAAATACAGTATGTACCGAGGGTTGAATTACCAGCAGAGGATGTTTCAGTCCTAGTATGTTACTTTATTCTACTTAGAGAGAAATTTTAAACTGTAAATAGTTAGTGTGTGTGTGTGTGTACACTTACGTGAATACAAGAGGAAGTTTGTTCTTGTGTGTATATGAAGAGGTATATATGAAGAGATCAGAGATATTTAATTTAAATGCATTATTTTTACAGCCCAAATTATTTTGTTTCGGAGCTTACACAAATCAGATGAAGAACACCTAAACTTTTTCATTGAAAAACTAGGATTTAAGAAGCACAGACACACATTTTCCATAATTATGGACTGAAAGATTTAAACACACATTTCTCACATAATTAGTCCAACTAACAACTGGACTGTTTAATTTGTTCATGTTTGCAGTCAAACTGGCAGTTGCTCTTTTTCTTTACTTTAAACTAAATTTACTTTAAACAAAGCCATATTCTTGCTTTAGAGCAAGTATAGGTTAAAAGTAATCGCTCAGTGCACTTCTTAAAAATTAAGCTTTTTATTAGGTGTGGATTAATCATCTGTCCTGAATTTACTTTTATTATTGAAGATCTTGCTGTTATCCTCATGATATTTTTGGCTACATTTTCAGCTTGTGTAAACTGATGAAAACAACACGGAAAATAGCCTCATACCATTATACAGATTCATGGTGAACCCACATTCTGAATCTTGTGTGCAGTTCTGGTCTCCTCATTTCAAAAAAGATGTAGTAGAATTAGAAAAGGTACAGAGAATGGCAACTACAATAATCGGGGGTATGGAGCATTTGCCATACCAGGAGAGAGGGAGGGAAAGATAAGGGAGAGCTGCTGCTGGCTGCCAGGTATGGACACTGCAAGGCAGGGAGTGCAGGGCAGCTGCCCCCCAACCCCTGCCAAGGGAAGGCCATGCAGTGGGCACATAACCCCCACTGCAAAAGAAGGGCAGGGGAGCAGAGCTAGGCTGCTCAAATAACTTGGGCTGCTTGCAGCAGGCAGCCACAACCGTGCACAGAGGTCTGGAGCCCTGACCTGGCTCAGTGGCAGCAGCTCCACACTTGCCTCAGGGAGCACGGTAGGAGGGGTGCTCTGCCTCCAGCCCCTTCCTTGCCATGCACCTGAGGTGAGTGTACAGCCACCGCTGCCACAGAGCCCAGGTTGTTTGCAGCAGGTGGCAGGCAGGCTGCAAACAGTTGTACTGGCGTGGCTCTGTGGCAGCAGAACACTCCTGGGCTCATGGAGTGAAAGAGGTTGGAACTGTGCTGCCCCAGGCTCCTTTCCCACCATGCATGCTCATGCACGTGTGCATCCACCGCCATAGAACTGGCACTGGACACCGGTGCACTGGTTGCAGCCTCACAACAGGGCTTGCAGCCTCTCCACACCTGCTGCAAGCAGCCCTGGCTCTGGCTGTGTCATGCCAAGCAAAATGGCTTCACATGCCATGGTTTGGCACACATGCTGGGGGGGTTGCCAATCCCTGCTCTAAAGCATCCACCTTTGTCACTGTTAGAGA
This sequence comes from Crocodylus siamensis, assembly GCF_052110815.1. Taxonomy (NCBI): domain Eukaryota; kingdom Metazoa; phylum Chordata; order Crocodylia; family Crocodylidae; genus Crocodylus; species Crocodylus siamensis. The sequence continues at coordinate 219,675,021 of NC_143398.1, read as the reverse complement.
CAGGATACTGGGCTAGATGGACCTTGGTCTGACCCAGTATGGCTCTTTGTGTTCTCATGTTCTTTTATTGTTTGACAAAAACTGATTAATCTGGTGCTAATATTTTTTCCCCTTCTGATTTGTATTTCATGATGAATTTGCATCTAAATTTCTACCCATAGTTGCTAGTAGGCTTCTCATATTTTTGCCCTGCTTCTTGTTTCTCTTCCAGTGGCTGAATTTTTTGGTTTTGCTGCTAACTTTTGCTTTTTTTTTTTTCTTCCTTGCCCTTCTTAGAGTTTCTCAATGGTGGATGGCCTCACACACATCATATCAGTTACGGTGGACTGCATCAATTTTGCACCATATGGTACTAAATATCAGCCAAAAAACAGATGTAAGCAAAACCTTTCCAGTGTTGAGGTGGTTCTTTTTTCAAAGGATTAGTTGAAAATTGAAATGATTAAAATTTAAATCTGAATGCCATACAATTCAAAGTCTGTTTTAGGTATATTTTCAAAAACAGAGGCTAAGGCTAAGATTTTTTTTTTAAGTGACTAAAAGTATATATGTTTAGGCTTTTCTGCCTGATTTTTTTTCATAAGTATTGAGTAGCTCCTCCTTAGCTTAATAAAATGTTTCTACATGCTCAGTAAGTAAGAAAAACAATATAAAATGATGTCAATAGCTATTTTTTCCTGTTCAGTGGATTATGGAATCTGTAAGTATTGTTTTAGTTTGATATAATTGAGAGTTCAGTATATTTTTTAAAGCAATGCTTCTTAATCTAAGGCTTTTATTTTGCTAGTAGTTTAAAAATTCCTGCATTTCAGATCCTTTTCTCTTGTTAGTGAAAGACAGCCTAAAAAATAATATTTAATCATTAGTCTGCAGGTTTCAGCATCTAAATTTGTAACATACCATCTGCCTAAATTTTATGCGTTAAGCTATTTAACTGAAAAAAGTTACTGTACACGTAGGTACTTGATATAACATTGATCAGTCTTGTTCCTGAAAAAAATGAAATAATTACTATTATTGCTTTGCCTTTTTTACTGATCCAGAATGCTGTGGTAGTATTGTATTAGAATTATTGATGTGAGTGCAGAATGTGTCAGACAAACATATATATTAGTTGTTCAGTTTCCTAGTCCTGCTTGCAACCATTTGAGTCGGAGAAAATATTGTAAAGGATAATTTTAAGGATGGAACTTATAATTGAAATAATTTTTTGGTACCATAGCCCCTACTATTCTTGCTAAAATTAAACATATGCTTAGTGCCTTATTGTAACCAACTATCTGGAACTACTCAAGGAATTAAATACTGCAAATTGTTTACATTTACTTGTACTTAATTGAAATGTAGCTTTACAGTCTTTACAGGTATGTGTAAGTGTGCTGTATCTCCTGTTTTGTAGAAATTTTCTGGCAGTTCGTGACTATAGGCAAGAATGCATGAATAGCATTTTGGGGTAAATCTAATACAGTTACTATGAAATTATTTTTTCTTTTTGTTGGTTTATTAGATTGTCTGAACTCTTAAGATGATGATGAGTTACTTTAGAAATAAAAATGTGCTGTTGACTCTTTTCTTGGGGAGAAAACTGTCCTAAATTATTGTATGTTAATTTTGTAAGTTAAAGTTTATATTAACGTGACAATATAAAAAAATGCAAAGTGTAAGGTCACCTGTTTTCTAACAGGGAATTTTTTCTCTTAGCCCCACAGACACCAACAGATTGGTCTAAGAAGAAAAGGGAGCCCCTTGGAAAGCTTGCCTCCTTATTTAAACTTCTGGTGATGTTAATAAACTCTTTCCATGTGCTCAGTTCCAAAGAGATCAACTCAGAATCATTAATCTCTGTCGGCAGTTCAATTATTGCTGTTCTTCACAATGTTATCAGTCATGTTTCTTTGCCATCAGTGATCAGAACTATGTTTGCAACTCTATCAAAACCACTGGCAGTATTTTATGAAAAAACAAAGTAAGTATTTCAGGGACTATGATAAGACTTCTAGATACAATAAATACTTTAATATTGCTGCATATTAGTGAAACTTTCTCAGTAGACTGTAGCATGTAATATTTGGAGTCTGTGGATCACTTCTATGTGGTGAGTTGCTAAGTGTCCCAGAACAGAGTAAATCCTTCTGGGTGCAGGAGAGGGGATCTTTTCACTGTCTTAAAGGGAATGAGATTTACTGTTCACCTGAATTCATGGTAAATATTTCATTGGTCTTCTCTATCTCACAAAAAATGGGAGCTAAACTGCAATAACTTGTTTAATTTGGGGGTAAATTTACTGCAGTTTAGGACTGGAGCTGGTAAATTGAAGCTTCAGCAGGCCAGCTAATGTACACCCTATTAAACCTGCATTGTTTGTTTAGTAACCTGCTTTGTTACTGCCCTCTTAAGTACTGTGCTGCACTCTCCCTTTGAAGTGAGACTGTGTAAACAGTTGGAACAACAATTGAGTAATACTAAGTTTCATCTATGATGCTGAGACTGCACAGAGTTCAGTATAGACCCTGCTGCTTCTAGAGCACAGTTTTACTGAGCTTTGCTTTTTGGTACCTAACCTAGTTTAGGTCTTTTTGTTCTTCTCTCTGCAGTGGAGATGTGACCATGATGGAGACTTTGGATTCCAAAACTGGAGTTGCAGTAGTTCCATTTTAAGGCTGTCTTCAGAAAAAATATCTAAAAATAGCTTACTATGTAAACTTCTTAAGTTCTGGTGTTTATGCAATCATAGTATCCCTCCAAATTGAGTATGGGGTGAAGATCCTTATTTCATACTGCTATATCACTTAAATCAAGTAGGTCAAATTCGGTTTCTGCCCTGGGCCAGATCCAACCCAGGGCAAAAGGAAGTGGCTACTGAAGCTCCAGTGGCAACCTAGGGCAGACAGCAGTGAATCCAGCACCTGCCACATGCCCCATGCCAGAGCTGCTGATACTATACTTCCTGATGTTGTATGTGGCAGGGACTAATAGCCATGGGGGTAAGAACATGGCAGTGACAACAAGCAAAGTGGCTGGAAGGCAGCAGGGCTGTGTCAGCCCTCACTCACCCTTCTGTCCCCATTTGCCATATCCAGCAGGGCCTGAGCTTCAGATTTTGCAGGCCACACTTCATCCACATCCCCAATTTCCAGGGGCCCACAGATAGTCTGATGGGCTGACTGGAGCAGCTCCATAGACCAAATCTGGCCTGTGAGGTGTATGTTTGACATCCCTGACTGAAATACAGTAATCTAAATAAGTTGAAAAATTCACTCTTGTAATTTTTGTTTATTGTGACTGTCTTCAACTTTACCGTACTCCAAAATATAAACTGTACATGGTCTGCATAAAATAATATTAAGGAAAATACAAATTTATGTAAGAGGTAATGATTCCTGTGGGTGATATCTTTTATTGGACCAACTGCATGGTTGACATAGACGGAGACAAACTTTTGGGTATCGCAGTATCGTTTTCTGGGATGATACCCAAAAGCTTATATATGTCTACCCAGCCATGCAGTTGGTCCAATAAAAGATGCAAACCAGAAAAATTCTTGCTGCTTGCATGTATATGCTAGAACATCACAGCAACAGCATTATTTCAACACTAATATTACGAGAGGGATTTCTCCCCCCCCTTCTTTTGTAGCATTGAGCAAATCTGTCTTTGTAACTTCTGACTTTCTCTACAATGTATTCTTATTGGAGTTTCTTTAATCTGTGTTAAAATTATATAAGGAATATCCGAAGAAAAAACAAGTTATACGAAAAATCTTAAATTTATATTTCATGCGCTTTTAAGTGCTGCTAAGAATGTTCAATTCAAAGAGATACAGTTGTTTGGAGTACCAGACCTTGAAAAGCTTTACAAGTTTGCTTGTACACTAGACTATTTATATTTGGCTTCTGAAGAAAACCTTAAGATGGAACTAGTACTTTACAGATGATACTGTTCTCATTAATTGACAAAAAATGTGTTTTTTGTCACAAATTTAAAAAAAAGTAGTTTTGTTACAGACTGAAAAACGCAGTGTATTTAAACCGTGGAAAATTGTGTAAACATTTTGAAATATTTGTGCATTGCGCTTTAGTGTTTTGTCAAAAGGAGTTTGTCACCTAAGGTAATCTAGGAGGATCAGTGGTCCCAAACTGTTAAACTGCTGATTTGCCATGCAATGCACTACGGATAACTCTTCGGATAAAGTATTAAATTTGGTTCAGGTGGTGCCAGAGCAATCTTTGAAAAAATATTTGTTAGAGAAGTTCATTTTCAGAGGTGGTATAGTATCAGACCAAGAGGAGCAGAATAATACAGATCTTAGTCTACTAGAAACATGTATATTAGGTCTGTGTTTATTACTACTAATATTTAATTCTCACTCTCATTAGTCGGCTTATGGGCATCATAAGGACTGTAGAAAAGCATTTCTTTGAAAAAAGTTCGTCTGGAAGTTCAAAAACTAGTAAAGGGTTAGTTTCTTAAAATGATGCACAACTTCTGGTAGGTTTAGCTTGTGAGTTTAGAGGGGTAGATTATTTCATTTCCTCTAATATTAAGTAGCAAACTTGTTAGGTTACTTTTGGAAGGTGAACAGGACTAAAAATTAATTTATGCTGGGGTTTTTTCTTCCTTTTACAGGCTTACTGATGTACCCAAAGGCTACAGCAGTCTCAGCCACAAGGTAAATTTACTAGGGAAGATCAAGTCTATGTGACATTTAAACCTGAGGTACTTGCAGTCTGTTTTATGGTATAATGAATTATACTTTTTCTTTAAAAAAAGAAAAAATCTCTCTGAACTATAACTGAAAACTAGCTGGGGGTGGGGAGGAAGAGAAGTAGGAATTCAGTATTAAGCCTCTCTAAATGTACTTTGGATATTTTACTGTTTCTCTGAAACAATCCAGTCTAGCTCATTATGTCACTATACATATCCTGACCCTTGCACTATTTAAAATACCTATTGTCAGAGAGTATTTGATTCAGAGATTACTTATACTTTTATTCCTCCTTATTCTCCAGTTAGAAAAGCTGTTGGCAGAGATCATCCTGTGTTTACAGTCTCACTATACTGGGCCTTATGACAGTCAACTTTTAGAACAGCTTTCTCCACTGCTGCATGTCGTGTTTCTTCATAAGAGTAAACAGATACGCAACCAAAGTGCTCAGTTCTGGAATGCAACATTTGCTAAAGCCGCAGTGTTGACGTACCCTGAAGAATTAAAGTAAGATGCTTTATTTCCCATCCCCTTATTCCCATTTATTGTGTTTTAATTTTGCTACAAAAATAGAAATATTTTACTTGATATAAGTACTGTTGCAGTGACTGCTAGTGTATTTAATATACTTAGAGAAAAACAAGATTTTCTCTAAGTCTTCATTGGTTTATTAAACAGATCTATATTGAGCCAAGCCAAGCAGAAAATTCTACTCTTATTACCTGGTTTTGAAAGTGTTGAGATAGTGGAAGAATCTAGTGGTCCATTTTCTGATATGGTAAGTATCGTATTTTCATTCTGATGAGTGGATTCTGTATAATCTAGCAATTGTTCTAGAGAATGGTAACAAAATCCTCTGGAATTACACTGTGAGATGGGTATATGAAATGAGTTTTCTTCCTATTTTGAGCAATTATTTTCTAAATTAACAGAGAACAAAGGCTGAGCTGGCATTTATCAGTTGATAACCCTAATTTAATTAAGTCCCTTTACTGGCCTGTTCTTTACGAGTATATTCGCAGATATGCTGCATTTTTTTCAAAGTTGTCTGAATTTGAATCTTAAAATAATCTTAGAAATTTCATTTTCTTTGGTTGATACTTCATCCTCATATGCTAACTAGAAATTTTATCTTTAAATAGACAGAAAATTCACAGTGGGATGCAAAGATAAGCGGAATAGAAGTAAAATTGGGTGGAAAACGGGATTCCTTGCTGGCCCAGGCCAGTGAACAAAAAGATAAGATGCCTAATGTTCGCGTCACACCAGCAAAGGTAACATCCATACAGGTAGATGTACTGAAATTGTTCTCTTTATCCTAGAAAGACTAGTACTTTGATAGTCAGATTTTTTTTAGTGGAGCCAGTATGTTGTATCAGGTTACCTGAGTGTGTTTGCATTCCCTGCACCTCTGTGAAGCAAGCCAGCCTATCTATAGAGCTTGCAGGTAGGCTCCCCATACAGATTTTTCTGGTATGGGCGAATTCTCTCACTTCAGAATCAATTGTATACCTTAAGGAAGGCTGGTTGCATGAGTCGTGGAAAAGCAGCAGCAGGATGTTTCCAAACATTATTTGCTTTTTTTGGTTATGAATTGTGGCTATGTACCAAGTTTCTTAATATGAACTGTAGTATAGTTGCATCTGAAACTTGGTATCATGATATTTTGAAAAGCAGTGTCTCAAGCCTCACTATGCTTTCTGTGCTGCCTCATGCATGTGTATAGGGGCACAAAAGACAACAGCCAAGATTCGGCCCCAGTTCCTGCAAGGCAGGTGAGAGATGGTTATATACCATCTATATTAATATCTATTTTAATATATAAAATAATAATATATATTAATAATATTCCTTGAAAGTTCAGGGAGACCTAGGTTCTTATGTCCTCAAGCATTGCTTTTAAGAAATAGCTACCCTTGCTTGATTGATAGGCATTATAAGATCTTAAGTGTGATCTCTGAGAAAACAGCATGTCAAAAACTAGGACAAGTAATTGTTCTATTTGGAATGGTATACCTGAAATAAAGAAACTTCATTAACAATGAGGAATTCCTTTTGTCTTATTTTTAATCCAACTTTTCTTCTCCGTAGTTGAAACTAGAATTTTCATCCTCAAAGCCTAAAAGTGATATACTCTTGGAGGAAGAGAAATCTGCTGATTTTGTATTTATTCCTCCAGAAACAAAAGAGAGGATATTGACGGAACACCAAAAAGAAGTACTTACGACAAAGAGGTTTGTAATTGGTACTGTTTGAAAGGTCTGTTATGTTTATAAATTGGGTATTGTCACCTTAATTTTTTGTTGTTTTTTTCGTGTCTCATATGAATGGAGCATCCTGTGCTACTTCATACAAAATTCAGTGTTACGCTGATAGTTTTCTAGCATATAACAATAGCCTATAAAACTCTGTATGTAAAAGAACCAGACTAATTACTGACTTAAGCTGTAATACATTGTGTGTAAACCCAGGAGTACCAAGTATTACAATCTATTCCCATAATGAAAATTGTAGAATTTCATCCTGTAATTCTTATTTACTACTTTAGCTTAACACAGTAAGATAACTTTTCTTCTAATAGTAATTTGAACTAGAGGTGACTTATTTGGCAATGTGTTATACTTGTGTGTAAACAGCAGTTGCTTCATGTGAACACTAACTGCTAAAACACACTTTAAAGAGGTTGTACTGCAAAAATAACTATACTGTCCTCTCCTGTGTGCTCTTGGGAGCTAAAACTGAATGTTCCAGAGATGAGCTTTAGTTTAATTAGGAAATACCAGACTCTTCACTCTGAACTTACAGACATTTTTGCTGGACAAGTGTCTTAGCCAAAATAGTTTAATTTAAAAATACTTACTGCTACTAGATCTATGCACAAAACATCCTTCATTTTCACCAAGAAAAGAATACATAACAGTTTTCAACTAGTCCTATCTATTGTCCATAAGGCGTGTTGTTGTACAAGGACTGAGGGGTACCGATGGTTGGGTTGATTCAGTATATCTGAAAGCTTTGTGCAGCAGGGCTTCAGAAGAGCATCTACAGCAAAGTTAAAGGTGATTCCACCTTTTTTATACTTGCTGCACTACTGTGCCTGCTGATGTTCTTCTCCCATTTTAAAACAGCTGAATCGAGTGCTTGAAAAATGAATGGTTCTTTTGAAGATTTGATAATTCAGTCCATTTACAGATTTTTTTTTTTGTTGTTGAAATATCTGTGTTGGCACTTATCATCTATCTTCTTAGACCTTATAAACCCAAAGCCAAACCTACCTTTTGTTTATTCCAGAATTGGCATTCCTGCCATGTACAATAATCTGGATGCATCCCAAGATACGACCTTATTTTCTCAATACAGTCAGAGCCAAGAAGATTCTTTGTAAGTATAAGGTGCCAGGTGAAATTCTGATAATAGTTTAACATTCTTATTACAGTAGTTCTCATTTGGGTGACACCTTTCTCTTTTAGGGGGAAGACTCCTTTAATAGACATTCCAAAAGAAGAAAATGAAAAGAAGCTTCAGGTGTGTTCACCGTGTGTAATATGTAATAGAACTACAGTTGTGTTAACCTAAGTTTTTTATTTCTCAAATTTTAAAATTTTATCTCCCAGCTCCTCAGCTCATAGGAAATTCTCTCTCTGAGTAACTAAGAATGCCTTTTTGTGGTTCTAAAATTTAAAAATTAAAGAACAGTTACTTTTTTACATCAGTTTTGAGAACATTTGCTGCTGTTCAGTCTTTCAGCGTAATTTAATTAGGATTTTTATTGACTTTCTTCAGTGTCTTAAATTAGGTGCCACCATGCTAAGTTTGTAGGTGTGTAGAAACATGTTACTAATTTTAGACCTTGTAGCACAGACTACTGTCTCTAAATTGAATTCAGTTTACATCTTAAGTATTATCAGGTTATAAAGAAATCTAGGGAAATATGCAGCCTTTTAAATGGTCGGTTTTGTAACTTAGTTATTTCCACTGACTACACTACTTCCCCCATGCTTCTGGGGAAGGCTGCTGTTAAGGGTTAGGGTTCTGCTTCATATGCGCTAGGGCTGTATGAAGCTTCAGTCACTGAATCTCTGAATCCAAATCGAATTGGGATACCCTTTAAATCTCTCTGAATCGAATCAGAACCCTCCAAAGCAATTCGGAGAGATTTCATGATTCGGACATGGATATGGCTTTAAATATTTTTTTTCTATGTACCTTGAGGTATCAGGTGGCTTGTGAGCACTGAGATGCTGGGGCAGATCAAGTGTCCTATGGGAACGTGGTGGGGTCCCCTGCGTGCTCCCCAGCAGACCCGGAAGTGAACCAGAAGCACTTCCAGTGTGGAGAACCTGCCCCCTGGCTCCGTAACTGGTGCCTCCTGGGTCTGGGAGGGCACTTGGGGTCCCCCTGCAGCTGATCATTGAGCTGGGGCATTGCGGGGGACCAGAAATACTTTCGGGCCCCCCGTGCTCCTGTGGGACACTCCTTCTGCTCCACCATTGCAGCGTTCATGAACCGTGCCTGGTACCTCGGGGTATGTAGAAAAAAGGTTTAAAGCTCTGTCTATGGCTGAATCACTGATTCTCTGAATCAGCATTGAATACGGCCAGTTTTGCACATGTGCCAAATGTGCAAAACCCAAAAAGGAGGCAGTGAAGCCACACTATTCTTTGTTCCCTTCCTCTCTTGTCCTCTTTTTGGGTTGATGAGACATACTAAAGAGCAGCACCTTCCAAGAATGCCAGGAAAGTGGTCTAAACAAACCCACACTCACTTTTAGTGTAGCTAATCTAAACTGTTCAGAAGGAGCCCTCTCTTTTTAGGCTTCTGTAGACAAATATACCAAAACACACACACACATAGAAGTTGTGCAGGTTGGATAAAGCACACAGTTAAAAATTGAGGTGTTAAATGGAAGTAGAATTCAGGATACGAAAATTGATTCGGCATGCAATCAAATTGTGTGCACTTCCTTTCCTGTTCCCTGAGTCAATTCCTTGCTACAGTCAGCATTCTCTATTTTAGGAAAATTCCAATACAATCAAAATCCCAGGGACATTATATTAAATATCCTTTATATTTAGACAGCAAGAGCTACCTACCAGTCATGCAGAGAGATGGAAAATACTACAGAAATTTCTTAAATTAAATATTTGCATTGAGTACAACGAAAAATGTTTGAATGATTTTGTGGGTGTTCATGTTGATCTAAGGATATAGGCAGACGAGGTTCTTTGAGTAAATCCAATTATCTTTTATTAGACCAACTAAAATAGTTGGAAAAATGAAATTATTTGAACTCCTTTATCAACTTGCATTTGAAAGTTAATAAGGATGTTTCCCTATGCTTTCATAAAGTTTTAAAATGGTGACAGGCAAAAAGATAAATCCTAACATTTTGGGTGGGTGCGTAATTTGAAAACCTTTACAAATAACTAGAAACAGTAGTGTATTTTAAATCTTAGTGAAATTGCAGTTTTTGTATTATGTAGGTAACAAAGCCTTAGTACTTAATTTTAATATAAATTGTTTTCATTCAGGATGAAAATATGAAAAGTGACGTATACAATAGCGAAACGCACACACCTCCAGAGAATGGCCAGTTAAGCAATGCTGTTGAGAGAGCTGCCTTTGTGAATACTGAAGACAAATCCATTACCCAAGTGAAAGAGAATTCAGATCCAAAATGTGAGGAGGATTTTGAAAAAGGTACAACTGATGCAGTCTTGAAAGAACTTTCAGCAGAAGATGATTCAAAAAAACGTACAAGTGAAATAGTTTCAAAAGAGCCTTCAGCAGGAGATGAAAATGTGTCAGACACCAGCAGCAGTTCATCTTCTAGTGACATAATTTCTGGAACACCACAACCTGCAAGGAGAAGGCAATCTTTCATTACCTTGGAAAAATTTGATAGTTCCGAAAACAGACCCTTCAGTCCTTCTGCATTGAATAGGTTGTCAGGATCACCTGGAATTATTGATATGCCAGATAAACAGGAAACCATAGATATACCAAAGACTCCCACCAAAGCGGAAGAACCCGAGGAGGAGGAGGATAGAAGTACTTCAGAACCAGGAAATGAAGGAACAGTTACTGCAACAAAAAAGCTAAGTCGCAGGCAAAATAAAACTGAGCTCAGTGACAACAGGCAATCTAAATTGTTAACAAGATCAGAAGAGGAGAGTGGTATACAAGAGTTGGCAGTTGCTCTCGACATGGAAAATAAATCTGAGCTATCTACTCAGGTGGAAGAAATGGAATGTATTCCAGATACACAGTCACACGCTCCCAGTTCCACAGTGGTAGAGAGTATAGCAGTAGAGAATAAGCTAATTGTGGATGGTGGTGAGGAGGTAGGACAAAGTAAGGGATCGAATCTGGATTGTAAAGAAAATACACCTCCTGAGGTTGCTGTATCAACTGACTCAGTAAATAAAGATGACAATCAGATTCCACATGTGGCAGCAAATCAGAAAGCATTAAGGCGTTCTTTAAGAAGACGATCAGAAATTGCAGAAGCTACAGCAGGAAATCAAGACAAAGAAAACAGCCACCAAAAAAACAAACGTAAAGAAGATGAAAAGCCTGTCCAAAAGAAGGTGCCGCAAGTTAAAGAGGACTCCTCTCAAAAGCAGAAATTAATTTCTGAGAAAGGTGTAGATGCACAAATAAAAGTAAATAAAAAAGAGAATAACTTAAATGAGAAGACTGCTGAAGATGATATTGGTTCAAAGGAGTCATGCACATCAGCAGGTCTTGAAGAAATGAACAAGAGCATCAGGAAGTTGGAAGGTAATTTGAAGTCTGAAATGGATCATCAAGATTCTGGGTCAGATATAATGGGTCAGAAAAGGAGTCGCCCACGATATCAGACAAGAAGAGCTTCACAAGGTTTACTTTCCAGTATAGAAAATTCTGAATCTGACAGCTCTGAGACAAGGGAGGAAAGTGCAAAGAAGAAGAAAGCTGGAAAATGGAAAAATAAAAGTGATTCTGTTGAAAACAAAGTGAAAGAGGAGAAAACAGAAAGCCAAAATCAGGAGTTCTCTTTACAAGAAAATGTATCTGAGATTAGGAACCTGCCTGATATCAAAATTAAAGGTGAAACAAATCCTGATCTGCCTGTGGATGAAATCACAGGAATTACAGACTTAGCAAAAGCTTCCCTTGGACAGAACACAGATGTGGAGCAAAATGCAACCAGTGTACTAACAAAAGTTCTCATAAACTCAGGTACATCTGAGCCAGTTTTGAAAACAAGGCAAGAAAATAAATCCTTTGATAAGCAAAGAGACGTAAAAGACTGTAATGTAAGTGTTCTGGTCAAATCTGAAGTAGGGACTAATAATTCTGATGCTGCTCTTTCCTCTGAGAAACCTCTACAGATACCTGACTGCCAGCACAAAAGAAGCAAGAGATTGAGAAGGTCAAGGAGCTGCGATTGCTGTGGTGAAAAGTCACAACAGCAAGAAAAGTCATTCACTGAATTAAAAACTACCAATATTAATGCAATAAGTGAAACTAAAAAATCACCTATGCAGACAACTGTGAGTACATCAGAAGTATTACCGAACAGCTCAGATTTTGATGCAGACTCTTCTGTGGGACCTTGTGCAACAAGCACACCGTTGCTTCCTACTAAAGTGTCTAGTATCTTTGATTCAGAAACGGGGTTAAAATCTGAGAGTGATTTGCAAGGAAGTGCATCTCCAGTGAAGTGTGAAGATGCTGAGAATTTGCCATGTATCATGAGTGAACTTTGTGATTCTGTAACTGAAACACGAGAAACTGCTGTTCAGGCTGGCAGACCTGAAGAGTGTTTGACCGAGTATGTTTCCAAAGAGCCCAAAGAAGAGAGGTGCCTTGCTTTGGAGAATGAGAGTAAAGAGCCAGTATGTACAGAAAAGAAAGACATAGGTGAAAATACACAACCAGAGCAATTACCTGATGCAGAAAGAGTTAGTAACTGGTTTGAAGAAACAAAGACAAATGAGCCAGAAAATGTTCAGAACACTACAGAAAGGAATCAGAACATTTCTGTAAAAACCAACAGTCCTCAGGATGGTGAGATGGAGGAGGAAGGTTTAATAATCAGTGAGGCTGAAGTTGCATCTACAGTACCTGAAAAGGTAACCTCAGACCCAGAGGGTGGAGAAGGAAGTGACAACATGGATTCTCCACAGAAGATGAAAAATCTTGATTCTCTAACTTTGGTTAAAGTTAATGAAAGCCCTAATGGAGTGCAGACCCGCTGCACATGGTCTCCCTCAGCTTCTCCATCCACTAGTATTTTAAAGAGGGGTCTTAAAAGACAGCAAGAGGATGATTCCCCATCACCTGCTAACAAGGTATTGTGATATAATGCAATCTAGATAATCATTACCATTTTTAATGCGTCTTGTAAAGTGTATATTGAATAATATTCCTTATTGGTGTTACTGATAGTGTTGTAGAGCTACTGAAAGTGACGTGCAAATATATATAGAGAGAGAGATATAGACAGGTCTTAATCTTTAAAAGGATTTTCTTCCTTTTACCTTTTACAATAACAAGAGCATCTTTCCCTGGTTTTGACATGAGTTGTTTGGTGAGTTGAGAGGATGCACATTGCTAGCTCTCAACCTTACCTGAAAATGTAATTATGTATATCATGAAATTATGATGTCATATTCTTCATGTGTAATTGTAGTTTTCCCAGCCAGCCAGAATCTGCATTTTGAATGTTTAAAAAAAACCCAGAAACATTTCAGATTTTGTCATGAAGAAACAGGGTGGAGTGGAAGACATGAGCACGGCTTTATCCCTTCCCCTCCCTGTTTGCTAGTCATCTTTTAAACCTATATTAAGTACTTGTAATTTTATGTTAAATATAAAGTCTCTGTGCAAGACATTCATTTGTACAGCATCCCTGAGAGCAAATCTGATTTGATTGGTCTATGTACCAAGTACTGTGGCTTTTTTTACCTTAATATTTGAGGGATGTTTTTTCCCAATGCCAAGACAGTAATTTTATAAAGGCTGTAGTTAATTGTTAGTTTGCATTATAAATTTGTTTTTAACACCTCTTTGTATGTTCAGTATGAAACAGTTCTTCTAATGTTTTGTTGCTTTTACCACAAATTGACAGTGGAATATGAAACACATTGGACATGAGTTTCATAAATACTATACTTGTTCTTTCATGTTCAGGATTTAAATAGCTGCCATATGATTTTTATACAGTTAAGAGCTATTTTACCATTTCAGGTAGTGAAAATGAGAATACTTTGACTGGCATATGCAGACAAGGTTCTTTGGGTAAATCTGATCTTTTATTAGGCCAACTGGCTGAGTGAAATCTTTTATTGGACCAGCTGCACGTATGGAATGGCCTTAGACAAGCTTTTGAAAGGGAAGCATTATTCATCAGGTCTGAGGAAAGAAGTGAGCACAATGATGATTAAAAACAGTGTGGAGGGCTGTGGAACTAGAGAAGAGAGGTTCCCGGGGGTAGCAGACAAACAACTAACTGAAGATAGTTTGATTAGTGAGTAACGAAGACCTTTCAGAAGGGAAGAGGGTTACAATCACCTGTATCATGGAGAAAAAAATTAAGGAATTAGATAGATTATGGTATGCCATTAAGTCAATAACAGTGTTCAGTCCATGGTTTTTACTATCCATCCAGCTCATGAGTTTTTCTTCTCTGGCTCACCTTTGAAATGTTTTGTAAATTTCCCTTGAGCACTAGGATAGACCAGCCCACTAAACCAATTTTTTCTTCCAGAAAACAGAAGACAAGGATAGATAGTATGTGTTCATTTTGCAAATGAACAACTAAGGAAATATATAGAGCATGTATTTTTGCCCCTTCTAAAATCTTAATTGAGTTAAATAACTAAAGGTCATTAATGTAGGTTACTAAATGCACATTTTAGTGTGTTGTTCCTGCTGGTGTCTTAAATTAGGTGTCCCATCCTCATACTACTACTCTTTGATTTCTGTCCCATTCTTGTAGACGTTTATCTTTTGCTTATTTTATACTCTTCCATTGTTTTGTTTGCGTATTTTCTTACATCACTTCCTAACTTGTGTCTCCAGAGCATTGCTATCCAAGCGGTAACGTAGGTAAGGCTTTGGCCATCGTGGGCTGCTGACAGATGTGGGGGAAAAAAAAAACACAACCAAAAACCAGTGCTGTACCAAAAGAGACAGTGTGTTAGTTCAGCCCAGCTCCACAGCATCTGTATAGATCAGGTGCTTCAGTTAGGGCTTTTTTTGGTGCTTTTATCTAATAATATCTGATTGAATCAACTTCTGATAAAAGCGTCAAAAAGCCTTGCTGAAGTGACAAATTGATACAGAGCTAGGTCCAGTTAATGCAGTGCCACTTTTGGTCATGTGCTATATGCGGCATGGGGGCGTGCCAAGCTCAAAGTAAAGCACCGGGTTTTTTTTCACTCTGTAACCAGCCCAAGGGAAAAATGTACTGCTAGTCCAAAACCAGTGTGTATTCAGCAGTTTAGCATGTTGCTTGTTATTTTTATGACACTTAACAAAAGGTTCGTAATCTCTCGTATAGGAATTAAAAAGTACTGTGATTTCATCTTTAGTGAGAAACAGCTATTTCAGTTGGATCTAACGAATACATTTTTCAAATCATACTTACTGCATTTGACAGTGTATAAGTTGACCCCATTTTTCTGATCCAAAAAGTTAGATTTCTTGTAGATCTGGTGTATAGGTCAACCTAACTTTTTGGATCAGAAATATGGGGTCAACTCATACCGACCCCCTGCACATCCCCGTGGGCGGATACCCGGGGCAGTGGGATGGACCCATGCTGCAGCGCTGCTTGCAGGGGACCGACACAGGGTTGATGCTTGGCTGGTGCAGCTTAGGTAGTGCCACTCACAGAGGATGGAGCCAGGCTTGGTGCTCAGCTGGCACAGCCTAAGCAGCGCTGCTCACAGGGAACAGAGGTGGGCTGGGCACCCAGCCAAACAGCATCTTCACGGTGATGGCAAGGCCCAGAGGCCGGGCCTGGCCCCCCAGCGACAGGGACGCCATCTCGTGTTTGAGCCGGACTGGGGTTTGGCCAGGGCTGGGCCAGGTGGGGGTCAAAAGTATTGCTGTGGTGTATAAGTCAAGGTGGAAAGTTAAAGGTAAATATTTTGGCTTCAGACCTCGACCTGTGCACTGTGAAAGATATAGTAGATCTATATACTTTATACAAAATGTAATTTGGTGATTTAGCTGTGGCTACAGATTGAGTGTAAATATTATTTCTAAAAACAGATTCGTCGAGTCTCTTTTGCAAATCCAATTTACCAAGAGGAACTGGCAGATGATATTGATAGGAGAAGTCCTGTTGTTAGGTCTTTTTCTTCCTCAAATAGTTCACCATCTTCACGAAGTCTTAAAACTTCGTCCAATAACCAATCCAAGGTAAATAATGACCTTTTTTTAGAATAGTTCTCTGTGTACTAATCTTTATCTTATGTAGTATTACTCCAATATAAACTTGTATAATTAAGATTATAACAATGGCTAATAAATAAAATAGTTGTCAGACTCGATAAACAAAAGAAATAGTGGGCGCTTTCTGTGGTCTTGTGCATTATAAGGAGTGAACTGTTGTCCTCTTTTGAAATGAAAAATATTATTTTGAGGTTAAGATAATTAAAATCCTATGAGTAATTTAATTCCTACAATCCTGAGAGATATTTTTTCCTCTTTTCCATCCAGCATATTACCACTCCAACCAAAGGATTTCTGTCCCCCGGATCTCGTAACCTTAAATTTAAGAGCTCAAAGAAGTGTTTAGTAAGAAGTGCTTAAGTTCATGCATCTCTTCTATATTTTTTTTGTATTCATTTGTGTGATACTTAACCAATGTAATCATTTTTGTGTACTATTCAAGATTACTGAGATGGCCAAAGAATCGCTGTCCTGTCCTTCAGAGTGTGTGTACCCTGCATTGGTAGGGTGTAAAGCACCAGTCGATATCATTTTACCTCAAATTACATCAAACATTTGGTAAGTTGCTCTCACTTTGAGATTCCTAATACACCTCAGTGGATTGTACAAACTTCTTTTGGAATGAGTGCCTGTCTGGGGTCTTGTTGGAAGCATTTAGAGAGGGAGAAGCAAGGGCTGTTTTGGCACCTGGCTATAGTGTCAAATTAAGTCTTTTGCATCTCGTGGAAGTGTTCAATTCTTGTTTTTACCCTAAGGATACAAAAAAGTTGTCAGACTTCTTTCAACTCCAACACTCATGCATCCCCAATTCAGACAGCTGTGCAAGTGTCAGGGCTTTTCTTTGTTCAGGTGTTAGTATTTTTACTGCTGCATTCTATGTATTCATATTAGGCCTGTGCGAGTTGGCAGCAGTGTGATCCAGCTTCAGATCCGGCCACTTCAGGTGGCCGTGATCCAGTCCGGAGCTCTGGACTGAGTTTCTGCCTTGATCCGGCTGACATGGCTCCAAAGCTTCGGAGCCACCTTAGAGATCCAACCACAGGGTATAATTGGGAATCAATGAAATATCTGTAACTTTGTTGTTTTTTGTCTGATTTGGATGAAACTTGCAGGGATGGTAGCCTCTGCTGGCAGGGGTTTGCCATGAGTGACACCATGTGTGTTAAGGTGCAGCAGGGTGACAGCTGCAGGGATGGTGGCCCCTGCTGAGGCCACAACGCCTGCCAGCTCTCGAGCAGATCGGTGCAGGGGGGTTCTGGGGCCCTGCACCCCTAGCTGCTGACAGACAAAACTCGTGACACGGGTGCTTGTGAGCGGGGGAGACACTACTGCAGGCCTGGCTGCTAAGCTGCTGTGTTACCAGCTACCAGTCATCATGATTCACTCAGGGACCTGCTCAGTACACAGGACCTAGCTAATGTAGCCAGTTAATTGCCATCGGTTAACACCTACAAAACCAGAGTAAGGAGATGAAAGAATCAATACAATCAACTGCCCCAAGACAGACACAGTCTTGGCACAGCTCCCCCAAACCCCTGCACCTTGAAACTTGGTAGACTTCATGCTTTCTGCAGAGTCTATCAGCCCTGAAAATTTCATCCAAATTGGACAAAAAACAACAAAGTTATAGATATTTATTATACCCTATAGCCGGATCTGCGAGGCGGCTCTGAAACGCTTCAGGAAGCCGAATGAGGCAGCGCTTTGACCCGGATGTGCTGCTTCAGACCCCGAAGCATCCGAAGCTTTTCCGGATCCAAAGCTCTGTCGGAAGCCTCTCACAGCCCTAATTCATATGTAAAGTACACATTTTTTTCAATCAACCCCTTCAGTTCATACATGGAGTTTAATGACTTTAAAAAACATATTCCAGTCTCTAGTAGACAGTATTTGATTTACTGAAACTTGGGTGAATCCTTACTGTGAATGAGGTTGTTAAATTGACATTTATGTGTTTGTATTCTAAGAATATGCTCCAAAAGATAAGTTTTCTGGAGCTGTCGTGGGATCTACTCAGAATGACCTGTTTTGAATTGGTGCTTTCTTCTCATATTTCCAGTTTTGTTACTTATTTATATTAATTAGGCACAATATCGGGGAGTTAAATTTTTCTTTCTGCAGAAAAGAGGGGTTATGTGCCTTGATGTTCCTCCTTTCCATTCGCATGGATAGATGAGGGACAAACCTCAAGTGTGCGTTCTCCTCATTTCAGCTTGGGGTGGGGAAAAAAGCTGTCTTGGAATCAGTACATGGACTCCCTTTTTTTCCACACAGGGCACGGGGGTTGGGGCAGCTCATTCGAGCAAAGAACATTAAGACAGTGGGTGACCTGAGTTCCTTGACAGCATCTGAAATAAAAACGCTTCCTATCCGCTCTCCTAAAGTTTCCAGTGTTAAAAAGGCTCTGAGAGGATATCATGAGCAACAGGTAAAGTTACTTTTGGCACTGCAATGAAGAACAATCGAGTTCTACATTGCTGATATTCATTACAAAATGCTTAAAATTCTCATTTTAAGTGCCTAAAATATAATGTAAAAAGAAAAATAATAATTAATAGAAAAAACTGCTTTAAACTAATTTCTATCACTTTTCTATAATACCAGGGTTATAGATTATGCAGGGTTACCATATTGCCAGTGCCACACAGGTTACATACGTAGCAGGGCAGTGGCCAGTAGTACGGTGGTCAGACATGGGAATTGTAATTGATGTCATTTTAATTTTGTAATTAAATATATGTCAAGAAATACATGCAGACTTTGCTTTTTAAAACATTCTTCTTTCTCACATTTCAATTAAATCTTTAGGTAAAGGCTCGTGGATTTGAGGAAATTGCAGCCCTTGAAGATACAGAGAAACCAGTAAGTGTTATGGAGGAGAAGCCTTTTTCTGCAGAGGAAGAAAGACTTCCAACAGGTAAAGATTGCATTTTCTTGTGTAACGTGTAACTTCTGAGGTTTAGCACTGAGAAACTAATGCATGTGATAATTGCTTTTTAAATGCCGCATTGTTTCGTTATGCTAGGTTTGGGTAAAGATAGTCTGGCTTCATTTATTACATGTAGTATTTTCCTATTCAAACTTCATGAAAGCTATTCCTTAAGTCTAAAACAAGATTGGTTTCCAGGTGGAGTTTTCAGAAGGGTACTTGGCTGCTTTTGTAGCACGAGTTGTGAAGTGTAGCCTGGGCAGAGAGAAGAGACTCCACAGTGTCTCATAAAAAGGACTGCTGCATTGTGCACTGCTGTGGCTGTCTTCTCGATTCCTGGCTTCTGCCATGACATCCAGAGCATCTGCCTGAACTAGGCTAGTGGCTAGCACTCTTCAGCAAGTTGTATGTTTGAATCTCCCTAGGCAGAGAAGGGAATTTTCATGAGTTATTGTAACTTCCCCCTGCTCCTTTTCTTCTCTGGCTCCTTCAGCTATGTTTGAAAAAGCAACAGCTGCTGCTTGCCTTATCTGAGAAGCCTGATCATATAGGAATACTCTGACATTTAAGGAATTAAGCTCTTTGCAGGCAGAGAAATGCAGTTTCTGCATGTGTTGGGCCCCAGCACTCAGAACTGAGGCACTGTTAAGTGTGCACAGACATGGAGCTGCATACACTAAGAGGAGTTTCAGGGTCAAAAAGTAAATTGAGACACCTAGAAAGCCTCTGAAAATTGGGGGTTGGGGGTCACATTTTTGGACTTACATGCCAAAGTTCAATCTGAATCCTGCTGTAGGGACCCATGTCCTCTCCTGGATATTGCCCCAGGTGCTTAAATAAAGGATTCTTCCTCAGAAATTTTTCACTGTATGATCGTCTCATCTTCCCCAATATTGACACACCAGGAACTCTCCAGTCCCTCATCTCATGCCTTGAAGCTTTTCTTTCTTTTCTGGTATGATTTGCAGGCTATAGGTGGACAGAAACTGTGGGGCTTAGTGAGTTCAAATTCTGCCCTCAAAATGTTCTTCCAATTCCATGGAGAACAGCTGTGGGAAGAATCAGTCCATCCAGCTTTTCTCTCCAGCCCGTGGCTTGAACTGATGGTGTAACTAACTACCGGTAGATGTGTGCTTGTTTTCTGGCACAGAAAAAACTTGCAACACTTCATGCCAAGTGAATTTCACTCTGATTTAAAACCATTTTAATCACCTTTGTCTTTTAGATTTGGTAGAACCAGCTGTCTTGAACACAGACGTGCAACCCAGAGCAGACCTTTTGACCCAAATCAGTGCCCTTGCTGCTCGGGTAACTCCTGAAGAGCTCCACAGTTATTCAGGAAGTCAGCTGTTTGAAATGCAAGAGAAACTTGGTAATATGACAAACTGTATTATGAAGAATCTGCAGTCCCGCTGGCAGTCACCACCCCATGAAATTTCTGATTAGTCATCTTTACTTTTTAACCAGGAGTTTTTGTTACAAGAAACAAATTTCTGAAACCCAACTGTTTGTTACTGGCAATGTGGTATACTTCAACTGAGCATTCATGTACTAAAAAACTTCTTAAAGACCAAGGCAGACAAAATGCATCATGGTATACGTTTAACACTTTTAATTTGTTGGATTACCCTTTCTGTGTTTAGAAGTATTTGTATTTTACTGCTATGCATAGGTATTTTCAAGTAATTAAAAGAAAAAAACTAAAATTTGTTAAGATGTGCAATAGCAAAGGCTGTGAAACTTAAAACTACAGAGTATCTAATATTTTTTTAAAATGTAAAGTGTTTTTATTTCTGTGAAGCCTTAATAAATGTAAAAGGTTAAGCTCATAACTACTGAAACCTAAGTGTTGCCCAGTTTTACCTAGTGCTCATGTTAATTTCCCTTTTTTGCTGGTATCTTTAGAGGAATTGCCTCTATTTTAGTTATTTCAAATTGAGATACTACTGCAATGAATTAATCAGTCAGCACAGTGCATCTCAAAACCCCCTAAAGATCCCATTGTCAAGCACCAGGATTGATTTCTGTCTTTGCATGATCTTTCTAAACTACAGCGGTTACTCTGGTATTGCCCATTAGGTAAAAGGGTTTGGATGCAGAATTTCTCAGGCTTCTTTCTCAGGCCTTTAAAATTTTATATGCAGTGTTGTTCCCTTGGGTGGATGACTCTTCTGTGGGACATGAACAGATGTGACGTGCACAACTTTGTATATTATGTATAGATTTCTGATTCCAAATGTTGGTTGTAATTTATGACTGAATTTTGGTTGCATGGAATGCACTGCTGCTTCTCAAAGACCATGGTCAGTGAGAGTTCATAGGATTTATTCTGGAAAGATGATTTGTATATAATGTACTGTAGTTACTGGAATGAGCAATCACTTAATGGGATTGCTGCGGGCGGTTTTAGGTCTTCTGTATGTACAAATAAAACAAATAGTTCCCTAACGTGTTAATGCAACTTTATTTATTAATAGTATTCTTACTGTCTTAATCATATGCTGATCAAGACGTTACATGTTTGAAACCATTTTCTTCAGATTTTCCACTTCTTAAGGTCGGTGCCTCAACCTCTAAGTTGTGCGGTCTCTCTGGCCTGGTGCATAATACTCCATGCAAAACAGAACAGCTGCACCAGGAGAGGTCAAGAAGCCCTGATACCTCCCAATTGGTCTTGTTGGTTCTGATTCCTGCTCCAAAAGTTGTTAAATGTTTTACCCAATAACTATTTAATATAACATGTTCTGCAGTCTTCAGTGCCTAAACCCTGGATGCAGTGGAATTTAGGGCACCAGTGTCTAATGGCATGTTTAGTACCTCCCCAATGGCTACTGGCTTCATTTTGAGTTGCTTAACTTTTGTAGACATTATAGTTAGGTAGGTAGCTAAGCCAGATCAGGGCTGTGGCTTCCACTGCGGAACCAGGGGCCTAGAACTTAAGTGTCACAATGTTTAATTCCTGTTATGGAACTAGCTGTAACTTGCTGTTTTAATTGAACAGTGTTCAAAAACATTTTTTGTTTTGAGATCCTTTACTAACTTGATCATAGTCATTGTGGTTAATTCAATAGAAATTGTAGGCATATAGTGCAGAGACGTGGAAGAGATCTCAAGGATAAGTTAATCCAGGGCTGTTCAGATCTGGTGAGGCTATGGGCTCCAGATGACACCAGCATGTGTTTATAGGCTGCACGATGTGGGGGTGGGCTCACTGCACGGGCTGCTCCCAGCAGCATGCAGACCCCCATCCTCAGCCATGCAGGCTACAGTTGGAGGACATGGACCACTACTCTCCCCGCCCCCCGCCCATGGCCTTTCCCCCTTGCACAGCAGTGGGAGAGGTGGCTGCCTAGGCCCATGCCCTATATATAAACTGCTTGCAGAGACCCCATGTAGACTGTGAGCGACATCCTGGCCCTTTGTGGGCCGCATGTGGCTTGTAGGTAGTCAGCTGGGTAGCCCTAATCTAGTCCAATCCCCTGCACAGAAAAATGATGTCCTGTTCCTCAGCCATACCAAACATACATACTTTCTGAAAACCACAACTTCCCTAGGCACATTTCCAGACCCATTTCATTGTCACTTCCTGCAACTTCATTGGTTTTGAATATGGCTCACGGGCCCATAGGGTGATAAAAATTTCAGGATCTAGCCCCACATTCAAAAAGGTAGGACACCACCCCTGTATTATAGTAATGGATTAAAGATCTTCCCCGTGTATCATTCAGAGACTTTTCTGGACAAGGCAGGTTTGTAGCAAGATTATTTAATATGCCGATTGCTTCGCTGTTGTTGATCAGAGGTTAAATGCATTAATTGTACTGCAGAAACATGTACTTTATTTAGCCACTAATTTACAAGGAAATACAGCTTTCTGACCCCAGAACAATAGCATGAAAACACACATGCATCAGCGTTTAGCAAGCAGAGAAGAGGAGAGGCATTTAACTTTCTTTTTGACTGGTTTGAGATGTTAAGTTTGTTTGCTTATTTGGAACAAATAAATACATTCAAACTTTTTTTTAGAGTGGCACAGAAAAATACTGTCTTGCTAGGAAAACTAATAAAATGGTTGCAGTTGTTTTTTGGTTTTTTTTTTAAATATGTGAGTACTCTAAAAATTTACTGGTTTTCAAACCATAAGGTACTCAAGACTGTTTTGTAGACAGTAGAATAGACTTTATGTGCAAGTCCAGAAAATGTAAAAAGGTATTGAAGTTACTAGAGACACATTTCTCACTGGATCAGTGACTACTAGTATGTTAACGATGAAGCTTTGATAATGTTTGTAAAGATATTTTTAAAATATCTTATTCTATATATAAAGTAACTTTTTCAAAATAACGAGACACAAGACAGTATCAACAGGGAAAAAACAGTAAGGCACTTTGGCAGGGCAGTCTTGTGGCAAGTAGAACAAAGTGCCTGCATGTTTTGTCTATGGATATGCTTTACAGAAGACCTCAGTTTGGTTTAGACAGCTTCCACATAGTTGGCTGGAAGCATGCCAGTCTTGCCTGTTCTCTGTACAGTCCCATACATCCAGCCTTCATCGATAGCTTGGACGTTCACAATTGTGTCACCATCTTTGAAGGAAACTTCATCAGCATCAGCTGCCATGTAGTCATACATAGCCCGGTAGGTCTTCTGTTTTTCAGAGAAGAAAAAAGCTTGTGTTAAACACTTTGTCTTGAGGTTAAAGTAACCTACCACTGCACTGCCATAAATTGTGCAGCTGCTTGACTGTTGGTATGGCTCCTACTGTTTAGCCCATAGACTTTGTGCTTCCAGCATTTGCCTCTAGGTCTTTAACCCAGAGGGAAACCAAATCTACATCTCCTCAGTAAGCTGCTTTAACCACAATGCTGATGACTGCACATTGCAGGTCCACCCTCCAGCACTGGGTAAAGATGGCCCACTGAGCCATGAAGAGGAGAAATGTGGGGCTATAGTTTCTAGGGTTGGAAGGGACCTGAGCAGATCATCAAGTCCAACCCCCTGCCATGGCAGGAAAGAGTGCTGGGGTCAAATGACCCCAGCAAGGTGTTTATCTAACCTCCTCTTAAAGACCCTCGGGGTAGGAGTGAGCACCACTTCTCTTGGAAGTTGGTCCCAGATCCTAGCCGCCCTGACCGTGAAGTAGCATCTGATATCTAGCCTAAATCTACTCTCTGCCAGCTTGTGACCATTATTCCTGGTCACTCCTGGCAGCGCTTGGGGGAACAGGGACTCCCCCAGTGCCTGCTGGTCCCCTCTGACTAGTTTGTAACAGGCCACTAGGTTCCCCCCTCAGCCTTCTCTTGTGGAGGCTGAACAGGTTCAGGTCCCATAGCCTCTCCTTGTAGGGCCTGCCCTGCTGCCCCCGATCATGCGAAAAAACATTTAGGAAGAATTCTGCTAGAGATGTGAGATGGGTATTATCTTGGAGGAGGTGACCATGGATTCAGCCTCTTCTTCTCTCCCCCACCCCCCTAATGTTTTTTAATCTTAGTGGCTATTACATCCAAAATGCAGACAGCTGGGATGGGAGAGGAGGGATGGGTCAGGTCCCATCTTTTTCAAGACAGTTTCACTGATTGGCATGGGTCCTGGCTCGTATCACTTGCCTGCCTGGCTACCCTGTGGGCCAGCTGCAACTGGAGGTCCAG